>NW_028142976.1:600000-757000 GCF_977018435.1 Lepisma saccharinum
ACATTGTTTCAACAATGAAAGTGGTTATTTCAAATCTCCACGACGACGACTACAATCATGCACAAATAGATTGTTTACTTTATTGTTATGAGAGTTTCCATGGTAACTAAGCATGAATATTACACATGGATTAAATTTTTCCAGATGAGCCAATAGAGAGCTTCGACCTGATTACATTGAGTGTAAAATCACTGATGTATCTTCTACAGTAACGGAGATATGCGAGTTTGAAATTTTATATAATGTTTTTGTAAAACATGTTTCCAAGGATGTATTACATTGTTTCAACAATCAAAGTGGTTATTTCAAATCTCCACGACGACGACTACAATCGTGCACAATTAGGTTGTTTACTTTATTGTTATGAGAGTTTCCATGGTAACTAAGCATGAATATTACACATGGATTAAATTTTTCCAGATGAGCCAATAGAGAGCTTCGACCTCATTACATTGAGTGTAAAATCACTGATGAATCTTCTACAGTAACGGAGATATGCGAGTTTGAAATTTTGTATAATGTTTTTGTAAAACATGTTTCCAAGGATGTATTACATTGTTTCAACAATGAAAGTGGTTATTTCAAATCTCCACGACGACGACTACAATCATGCACAATTAGATTGTTTACTTTATTGTTATGAGAGTTTCCATGGTAACTAAGCATGAATATTACACATGGATTAAATTTTTCCGGATGAGCCAATAGAGAGCTTCAACCTGATTACATTGAGTGCAAAATCATTGCTGTATCTTCCATAATAACGGAGATATGCGAGTTTAAAATTTTATATAATGTTTTTGTAAAACATGTTTCCAAGGATGTATTACATTGTTTCAACAATCAAAGTGGTTATTTCAAATCTCCACGACGACGACTACAATCGTGCACAATTAGGTTGTTTACTTTATTGTTATGAGAGTTTCCATGGTAACTAAGCATGAATATTACACATGGATTAAATTTTTCCGGATGAGCCAATAGAGAGCTTCGACCTCATTACATTGAGTGTAAAATCACTGATGAATCTTCTACAGTAACGGAGATATGCGAGTTTGAAATTTTGTATAATGTTTTTGTAAAACATGTTTCCAAGGATGTATTACATTGTTTCAACAATGAAAGTGGTTATTTCAAATCTCCACGACGACGACTACAATCGTGCACAATTAGGTTGTTTACTTTATTGTTATGAGAGTTTCCATGGTAACTAAGCATGAATATTACACATGGATTAAATTTTTCCAGATGAGCCAATAGAGAGCTTCGACCTCATTACATTGAGTGTAAAATCACTGATGAATCTTCTACAGTAACGGAGATATGCGAGTTTGAAATTTTGTATAATGTTTTTGTAAAACATGTTTCCAAGGATGTATTACCTTGTTTCAAGAATCAAAGTATTTATTTCAAATCTCCACGACGACGACTACAATCATGCACAATTAGATTGTTTACTTTATTGTTATGAGAGTTTCGATGGTAACTAAGCATGAATATTACACATGGATTAAATTTCTCCAGATGAGCCAATAGAGAGCTTCGACCTGATTACATTGAGTGTAAAATCACTGATGTATCTTCTACAGTAACGGAGATATGCGAGTTTGAAATTTTATATAATGTTTTTGTAAAACATGTTTCCAAGGATGTATTACATTGTTTCAACAATCAAAGTGGTTATTTCAAATCTAGACGACGACGACAACAATCATGCACAATAAGGTAGTTTACTTTATTGTTATGAGAGTTTCCATGGTAACTAAGCATGAATATTACACATGGATTTAATTTCTCCAGATGAGCCAATAGAGAGCTTCGACCTGATTACATTGAGTGTAAAATCACTGATGTATCTTCTACAGTAACGGAGATATGCGAGTTTGAAATTTTATATAATGTTTTTGTAAAACATGTTTCCAAGGATGTATTACATTGTTTCAACAATCAAAGTGGTTATTTCAAATCTCCACGACGACGACTACAATCATGCACAATAAGGTAGTTTACTTTATTGTTATGAGAGTTTCCATGGTAACTAAGCATGAATATTACAAATGGATTAAATTTTTCCAGATGAGTCAATAGAGAGCTTCGACCTCATTACATTGAGTGTAAAATCACTGATGTATCTTCTACAGTAACGGAGATATGCGAGTTTGAAATTTTGTATAATGTTTTTGTAAAACATGTTTCCAAGGATGTATTACATTGTTTCAACAATCAAAGTGGTTATTTCAAATCTCCACGACGACGACTACAATCATGCACAATTAGATTGTTTACTTTATTGTTATGAGAGTTTCGATGGTAACTAAGCATGAATATTACACATGGATTAAATTTCTCCAGATGAGCCAATAGAGAGCTTCGACCTGATTACATTGAGTGTAAAATCACGGATATATCTTCTACAGTAACGGAGATATGCGAGTTTGAAATTTTATATAATGTTTTTGTAAAACATGTTTCCAAGGATGTATTACATTGTTTCAACAATGAAAGTGGTTATTTCAAATCTCCACGACGACGACTACAATCGTGCACAATTAGGTTGTTTACTTTATTGTTATGAGAGTTTCCATGGTAACTAAGCATGAATATTACACATGGATTAAATTTTTCCAGATGAGCCAATAGAGAGCTTCGACCTCATTACATTGAGTGTAAAATCACTGATGAATCTTCTACAGTAACGGAGATATGCGAGTTTGAAATTTTGTATAATGTTTTTGTAAAACATGTTTCCAAGGATGTATTACATTGTTTCAACAATCAAAGTGGTTATTTCAAATCTCCACGACGACGACTACAATCATGCACAATTAGATTGTTTACTTTATTGTTATGAGAGTTTCGATGGTAACTAAGCATGAATATTACACATGGATTAAATTTCTCCAGATGAGCCAATAGAGAGCTTCGACCTGATTACATTGAGTGTAAAATCACTGATGTATCTTCTACAGTAACGGAGATATGCGAGTTTGAAATTTTATATAATGTTTTTGTAAAACATGTTTCCAAGGATGTATTACATTGTTTCAACAATCAAAGTGGTTATTTCAAATCTCCACGACGACGACTACAATCATGCACAATAAGGTAGTTTACTTTATTGTTATGAGAGTTTCCATGGTAACTAAGCATGAATATTACACATGGATTAAATTTCTCCAGATGAGCCAATAGAGAGCTTCGACCTGATTACATTGAGTGTAAAATCACTGATGTATCTTCTACAGTAACGGAGATATGCTAGTTTGAAATTTTATATAATGTTTTTGTAAAACATGTTTCCAAGGATGTATTACATTGTTTCAACAATCAAAGTGGTTATTTCAAATCTCCACGACGACGACTACAATCATGCACAATAAGGTAGTTTACTTTATTGTTATGAGAGTTTCCATGGTAACTAAGCATGAATATTACAAATGGATTAAATTTTTCCAGATGAGTCAATAGAGAGCTTCGACCTGATTACATTGAGTGTAAAATCACTGATGTATCTTCTACAGTAACGGAGATATGCGAGTTTGAAATTTTATATAATGTTTTTGTAAAACATGTTTCCAAGGATGTATTACATTGTTTCAACAATCAAAGTGGTTATTTCAAATCTCCACGACGACGACTACAATCGTGCACAATTAGGTTGTTTACTTTATTGTTATGAGAGTTTCCATGGTAACTAAGCATGAATATTACACATGGATTAAATTTTTCCAGATGAGCCAATAGAGAGCTTCGACCTCATTACATTGAGTGTAAAATCACTGATGAATCTTCTACAGTAACGGAGATATGCGAGTTTGAAATTTTGTATAATGTTTTTGTAAAACATGTTTCCAAGGATGTATTACATTGTTTCAACAATGAAAGTGGTTATTTCAAATCTCCACGACGACGACTACAATCATGCACAATTAGATTGTTTACTTTATTGTTATGAGAGTTTCCATGGTAACTAAGCATGAATATTACACATGGATTAAATTTTTCCGGATGAGCCAATAGAGAGCTTCAACCTGATTACATTGAGTGCAAAATCATTGCTGTATCTTCCATAATAACGGAGATATGCGAGTTTAAAATTTTATATAATGTTTTTGTAAAACATGTTTCCAAGGATGTATTACATTGTTTCAACAATCAAAGTGGTTATTTCAAATCTCCACGACGACGACTACAATCGTGCACAATTAGGTTGTTTACTTTATTGTTATGAGAGTTTCCATGGTAACTAAGCATGAATATTACACATGGATTAAATTTTTCCGGATGAGCCAATAGAGAGCTTCGACCTCATTACATTGAGTGTAAAATCACTGATGAATCTTCTACAGTAACGGAGATATGCGAGTTTGAAATTTTGTATAATGTTTTTGTAAAACATGTTTCCAAGGATGTATTACATTGTTTCAACAATCAAAGTGGTTATTTCAAATCTCCACGACGACGACTACAATCGTGCACAATTAGATTGTTTACTTTATTGTTATGAGAGTTTCGATGGTAACTAAGCATGAATATTACACATGGATTAAATTTCTCCAGATGAGCCAATAGAGAGCTTCGACCTGATTACATTGAGTGTAAAATCACTGATGTATCTTCTACAGTAACGGAGATATGCGAGTTTGAAATTTTATATAATGTTTTTGTAAAACATGTTTCCAAGGATGTATTACATTGTTTCAACAATCAAAGTGGTTATTTCAAATCTCCACGACGACGACTACAATCATGCACAATAAGGTAGTTTACTTTATTGTTATGAGAGTTTCCATGGTAACTAAGCATGAATATTACACATGGATTAAATTTCTCCAGATGAGCCAATAGAGAGCTTCGACCTGATTACATTGAGTGTAAAATCACTGATGTATCTTCTACAGTAACGGAGATATGCGAGTTTGAAATTTTATATAATGTTTTTGTAAAACATGTTTCCAAGGATGTATTACATTGTTTCAACAATCAAAGTGGTTATTTCAAATCTCCACGACGACGACTACAATCATGCACAATAAGGTAGTTTACTTTATTGTTATGAGAGTTTCCATGGTAACTAAGCATGAATATTACAAATGGATTAAATTTTTCCAGATGAGTCAATAGAGAGCTTCGACCTCATTACATTGAGTGTAAAATCACTGATGTATCTTCTACAGTAACGGAGATATGCGAGTTTGAAATTTTGTATAATGTTTTTGTAAAACATGTTTCCAAGGATGTATTACATTGTTTCAACAATCAAAGTGGTTATTTCAAATCTCCACGACGACGACTACAATCATGCACAATTTGATTGTTTACTTTATTGTTATGAGAGTTTCGATGGTAACTAAGCATGAATATTACACATGGATTAAATTTCTCCAGATGAGCCAATAGAGAGCTTCGACCTGATTACATTGAGTGTAAAATCACTGATGTATCTTCTACAGTAACGGAGATATGCGAGTTTGAAATTTTATATAATGTTTTTGTAAAACATGTTTCCAAGGATGTATTACATTGTTTCAACAATCAAAGTGGTTATTTCAAATCTCCACGACGACGACTACAATCGTGCACAATTAGGTTGTTTACTTTATTGTTATGAGAGTTTCCATGGTAACAAAGCATGAATATTACACATGGATTAAATTTTTCCAGATGAGCCAATAGAGAGCTTCGACCTCATTACATTGAGTGTAAAATCACTGATGAATCTTCTACAGTAACGGAGATATGCGAGTTTGAAATTTTGTATAATGTTTTTGTAAAACATGTTTCCAAGGATGTATTACATTGTTTCAACAATGAAAGTGGTTATTTCAAATCTCCACGACGACGACTACAATCATGCACAATTAGATTGTTTACTTTATTGTTATGAGAGTTTCCATGGTAACTAAGCATGAATATTACACATGGATTAAATTTTTCCGGATGAGCTAATAGAGAGCTTCAACCTGATTACATTGAGTGCAAAATCATTGCTGTATCTTCCATAATAACGGAGATATGCGAGTTTAAAATTTTATATAATGTTTTTGTAAAACATGTTTCCAAGGATGTATTACATTGTTTCAACAACCAAAGTGGTTATTTCAAATCTCCACGACGACGACTACAATCGTGCACAATTAGGTTGTTTACTTTATTGTTATGAGAGTTTCCATGGTAACTAAGCATGAATATTACACATGGATTAAATTTTTCCGGATGAGCCAATAGAGAGCTTCGACCTCATTACATTGAGTGTAAAATCACTGATGAATCTTCTACAGTAACGGAGATATGCGAGTTTGAAATTTTGTATAATGTTTTTGTAAAACATGTTTCCAAGGATGTATTACATTGTTTCAACAATGAAAGTGGTTATTTCAAATCTCCACGACGACGACTACAATCGTGCACAATTAGGTTGTTTACTTTATTGTTATGAGAGTTTCCATGGTAACTAAGCATGAATATTACACATGGATTAAATTTTTCCAGATGAGCCAATAGAGAGCTTCGACCTCATTACATTGAGTGTAAAATCACTGATGAATCTTCTACAGTAACGGAGATATGCGAGTTTGAAATTTTGTATAATGTTTTTGTAAAACATGTTTCCAAGGATGTATTACCTTGTTTCAAGAATCAAAGTATTTATTTCAAATCTCCACGACGACGACTACAATCATGCACAATTAGATTGTTTACTTTATTGTTATGAGAGTTTCGATGGTAACTAAGCATGAATATTACACATGGATTAAATTTCTCCAGATGAGCCAATAGAGAGCTTCGACCTGATTACATTGAGTGTAAAATCACTGATGTATCTTCTACAGTAACGGAGATATGCGAGTTTGAAATTTTATATAATGTTTTTGTAAAACATGTTTCCAAGGATGTATTACATTGTTTCAACAATCAAAGTGGTTATTTCAAATCTCCACGACGACGACAACAATCATGCACAATAAGGTAGTTTACTTTATTGTTATGAGAGTTTCCATGGTAACTAAGCATGAATATTACACATGGATTTAATTTCTCCAGATGAGCCAATAGAGAGCTTCGACCTGATTACATTGAGTGTAAAATCACTGATGTATCTTCTACAGTAACGGAGATATGCGAGTTTGAAATTTTATATAATGTTTTTGTAAAACATGTTTCCAAGGATGTATTACATTGTTTCAACAATCAAAGTGGTTATTTCAAATCTCCACGACGACGACTACAATCATGCACAATAAGGTAGTTTACTTTATTGTTATGAGAGTTTCCATGGTAACTAAGCATGAATATTACAAATGGATTAAATTTTTCCAGATGAGTCAATAGAGAGCTTCGACCTCATTACATTGAGTGTAAAATCACTGATGTATCTTCTACAGTAACGGAGATATGCGAGTTTGAAATTTTGTATAATGTTTTTGTAAAACATGTTTCCAAGGATGTATTACATTGTTTCAACAATCAAAGTGGTTATTTCAAATCTCCACGACGACGACTACAATCATGCACAATTAGATTGTTTACTTTATTGTTATGAGAGTTTCGATGGTAACTAAGCATGAATATTACACATGGATTAAATTTCTCCAGATGAGCCAATAGAGAGCTTCGACCTGATTACATTGAGTGTAAAATCACGGATATATCTTCTACAGTAACGGAGATATGCGAGTTTGAAATTTTATATAATGTTTTTGTAAAACATGTTTCCAAGGATGTATTACATTGTTTCAACAATGAAAGTGGTTATTTCAAATCTCCACGACGACGACTACAATCGTGCACAATTAGGTTGTTTACTTTATTGTTATGAGAGTTTCCATGGTAACTAAGCATGAATATTACACATGGATTAAATTTTTCCAGATGAGCCAATAGAGAGCTTCGACCTCATTACATTGAGTGTAAAATCACTGATGAATCTTCTACAGTAACGGAGATATGCGAGTTTGAAATTTTGTATAATGTTTTTGTAAAACATGTTTCCAAGGATGTATTACATTGTTTCAACAATCAAAGTGGTTATTTCAAATCTCCACGACGACGACTACAATCATGCACAATTAGATTGTTTACTTTATTGTTATGAGAGTTTCGATGGTAACTAAGCATGAATATTACACATGGATTAAATTTCTCCAGATGAGCCAATAGAGAGCTTCGACCTGATTACATTGAGTGTAAAATCACTGATGTATCTTCTACAGTAACGGAGATATGCGAGTTTGAAATTTTATATAATGTTTTTGTAAAACATGTTTCCAAGGATGTATTACATTGTTTCAACAATCAAAGTGGTTATTTCAAATCTCCACGACGACGACTACAATCATGCACAATAAGGTAGTTTACTTTATTGTTATGAGAGTTTCCATGGTAACTAAGCATGAATATTACACATGGATTAAATTTCTCCAGATGAGCCAATAGAGAGCTTCGACCTGATTACATTGAGTGTAAAATCACTGATGTATCTTCTACAGTAACGGAGATATGCTAGTTTGAAATTTTATATAATGTTTTTGTAAAACATGTTTCCAAGGATGTATTACATTGTTTCAACAATCAAAGTGGTTATTTCAAATCTCCACGACGACGACTACAATCATGCACAATAAGGTAGTTTACTTTATTTTTATGAGAGTTTCCATGGTAACTAAGCATGAATATTACAAATGGATTAAATTTTTCCAGATGAGTCAATAGAGAGCTTCGACCTGATTACATTGAGTGTAAAATCACTGATGTATCTTCTACAGTAACGGAGATATGCGAGTTTGAAATTTTATATAATGTTTTTGTAAAACATGTTTCCAAGGATGTATTACATTGTTTCAACAATCAAAGTGGTTATTTCAAATCTCCACGACGACGACTACAATCGTGCACAATTAGGTTGTTTACTTTATTGTTATGAGAGTTTCCATGGTAACTAAGCATGAATATTACACATGGATTAAATTTTTCCAGATGAGCCAATAGAGAGCTTCGACCTCATTACATTGAGTGTAAAATCACTGATGAATCTTCTACAGTAACGGAGATATGCGAGTTTGAAATTTTGTATAATGTTTTTGTAAAACATGTTTCCAAGGATGTATTACATTGTTTCAACAATGAAAGTGGTTATTTCAAATCTCCACGACGACGACTACAATCATGCACAATTAGATTGTTTACTTTATTGTTATGAGAGTTTCCATGGTAACTAAGCATGAATATTACACATGGATTAAATTTTTCCGGATGAGCCAATAGAGAGCTTCAACCTGATTACATTGAGTGCAAAATCATTGCTGTATCTTCCATAATAACGGAGATATGCGAGTTTAAAATTTTATATAATGTTTTTGTAAAACATGTTTCCAAGGATGTATTACATTGTTTCAACAATCAAAGTGGTTATTTCAAATCTCCACGACGACGACTACAATCGTGCACAATTAGGTTGTTTACTTTATTGTTATGAGAGTTTCCATGGTAACTAAGCATGAATATTACACATGGATTAAATTTTTCCGGATGAGCCAATAGAGAGCTTCGACCTCATTACATTGAGTGTAAAATCACTGATGAATCTTCTACAGTAACGGAGATATGCGAGTTTGAAATTTTGTATAATGTTTTTGTAAAACATGTTTCCAAGGATGTATTACATTGTTTCAACAATCAAAGTGGTTATTTCAAATCTCCACGACGACGACTACAATCATGCACAATTAGATTGTTTACTTTATTGTTATGAGAGTTTCGATGGTAACTAAGCATGAATATTACACATGGATTAAATTTCTCCAGATGAGCCAATAGAGAGCTTCGACCTGATTACATTGAGTGTAAAATCACTGATGTATCTTCTACAGTAACGGAGATATGCGAGTTTGAAATTTTATATAATGTTTTTGTAAAACATGTTTCCAAGGATGTATTACATTGTTTCAACAATCAAAGTGGTTATTTCAAATCTCCACGACGACGACTACAATCATGCACAATAAGGTAGTTTACTTTATTGTTATGAGAGTTTCCATGGTAACTAAGCATGAATATTACACATGGATTAAATTTCTCCAGATGAGCCAATAGAGAGCTTCGACCTGATTACATTGAGTGTAAAATCACTGATGTATCTTCTACAGTAACGGAGATATGCGAGTTTGAAATTTTATATAATGTTTTTGTAAAACATGTTTCCAAGGATGTATTACATTGTTTCAACAATCAAAGTGGTTATTTCAAATCTCCACGACGACGACTACAATCATGCACAATAAGGTAGTTTACTTTATTGTTATGAGAGTTTCCATGGTAACTAAGCATGAATATTACAAATGGATTAAATTTTTCCAGATGAGTCAATAGAGAGCTTCGACCTCATTACATTGAGTGTAAAATCACTGATGTATCTTCTACAGTAACGGAGATATGCGAGTTTGAAATTTTGTATAATGTTTTTGTAAAACATGTTTCCAAGGATGTATTACATTGTTTCAACAATCAAAGTGGTTATTTCAAATCTCCACGACGACGACTACAATCATGCACAATTTGATTGTTTACTTTATTGTTATGAGAGTTTCGATGGTAACTAAGCATGAATATTACACATGGATTAAATTTCTCCAGATGAGCCAATAGAGAGCTTCGACCTGATTACATTGAGTGTAAAATCACTGATGTATCTTCTACAGTAACGGAGATATGCGAGTTTGAAATTTTATATAATGTTTTTGTAAAACATGTTTCCAAGGATGTATTACATTGTTTCAACAATCAAAGTGGTTATTTCAAATCTCCACGACGACGACTACAATCGTGCACAATTAGGTTGTTTACTTTATTGTTATGAGAGTTTCCATGGTAACAAAGCATGAATATTACACATGGATTAAATTTTTCCAGATGAGCCAATAGAGAGCTTCGACCTCATTACATTGAGTGTAAAATCACTGATGAATCTTCTACAGTAACGGAGATATGCGAGTTTGAAATTTTGTATAATGTTTTTGTAAAACATGTTTCCAAGGATGTATTACATTGTTTCAACAATGAAAGTGGTTATTTCAAATCTCCACGACGACGACTACAATCATGCACAATTAGATTGTTTACTTTATTGTTATGAGAGTTTCCATGGTAACTAAGCATGAATATTACACATGGATTAAATTTTTCCGGATGAGCTAATAGAGAGCTTCAACCTGATTACATTGAGTGCAAAATCATTGCTGTATCTTCCATAATAACGGAGATATGCGAGTTTAAAATTTTATATAATGTTTTTGTAAAACATGTTTCCAAGGATGTATTACATTGTTTCAACAACCAAAGTGGTTATTTCAAATCTCCACGACGACGACTACAATCGTGCACAATTAGGTTGTTTACTTTATTGTTATGAGAGTTTCCATGGTAACTAAGCATGAATATTACACATGGATTAAATTTTTCCGGATGAGCCAATAGAGAGCTTCGACCTCATTACATTGAGTGTAAAATCACTGATGAATCTTCTACAGTAACGGAGATATGCGAGTTTGAAATTTTGTATAATGTTTTTGTAAAACATGTTTCCAAGGATGTATTACATTGTTTCAACAATGAAAGTGGTTATTTCAAATCTCCACGACGACGACTACAATCATGCACAATTAGATTGTTTACTTTATTGTTATGAGAGTTTCGATGGTAACTAAGCATGAATATTACACATGGATTAAATTTCTCCAGATGAGCCAATAGAGAGCTTCGACCTGATTACATTGAGTGTAAAATCACTGATGTATCTTCTACAGTAACGGAGATATGCGAGTTTGAAATTTTATATAATGTTTTTGTAAAACATGTTTCCAAGGATGTATTACATTGTTTCAACAATGAAAGTGGTTATTTCAAATCTCCACGACGACGAATACAATCATGCACAAATAGATTGTTTACTTTATTGTTATGAGAGTTTCGATGGTAACTAAGCATGAATATTACACATGGATTAAATTTCTCCAGATGAGCCAATAGAGAGCTTCGACCTGATTACATTGAGTGTAAAATCACTGATGTATCTTCTACAGTAACGGAGATATGCGAGTTTGAAATTTTATATAATGTTTGTAAAACATGTTTCCAAGGATGTATTACATTGTTTCAACAATGAAAGTGGTTATTTCAAATCTCCACGACGACGACTACAATCGTGCACAATTAGGTTGTTTACTTTATTGTTATGAGAGTTTCCATGGTAACTAAGCATGAATATTACACATGGATTAAATTTTTCCAGATGAGCCAATAGAGAGCTTCGACCTCATTACATTGAGTGTAAAATCACTGATGAATCTTCTACAGTAACGGAGATATGCGAGTTTGAAATTTTGTATAATGATTTTGTAAAACATGTTTCCAAGGATGTATTACATTGTTTCAACAATCAAAGTGGTTATTTCAAATCTCCACGACGACGACTACAATCATGCACTATTAGATTGTTTACTTTATTGTTATGAGAGTTTCGATGGTAACTAAGCATGAATATTACACATGGATTAAATTTCTCCAGATGAGCCAATAGAGAGCTTCGACCTGATTACATTGAGTGTAAAATCACTGATGTATCTTCTACAGTAACGGAGATATGCGAGTTTGAAATTTTATATAATGTTTTTGTAAAACATGTTTCCAAGGATGTATTACATTGTTTCAACAATCAAAGTGGTTATTTCAAATCTCCACGACGACGACTACAATCATGCACAATAAGGTAGTTTACTTTATTGTTATGAGAGTTTCCATGGTAACTAAGCATGAATATTACACATGGATTAAATTTCTCCAGATGAGCCAATAGAGAGCTTCGACCTGATTACATTGAGTGTAAAATCACTGATGTATCTTCTACAGTAACGGAGATATGCGAGTTTGAAATTTTATATAATGTTTTTGTAAAACATGTTTCCAAGGATGTATTACATTGTTTCAACAATCAAAGTGGTTATTTCAAATCTCCACGACGACGACTACAATCATGCACAATAAGGTAGTTTACTTTATTGTTATGAGAGTTTCCATGGTAACTAAGCATGAATATTACAAATGGATTAAATTTTTCCAGATGAGTCAATAGAGAGCTTCGACCTCATTACATTGAGTGTAAATTCACTGATGTATCTTCTACAGTAACGGAGATATGCGAGTTTGAAATTTTGTATAATGTTTTTGTAAAACATGTTTCCAAGGATGTATTACATTGTTTCAACAATGAAAGTGGTTATTTCAAATCTCCACGACGACGACTACAATCGTGCACAATTAGGTTGTTTACTTTATTGTTATGAGAGTTTCCATGGTAACTAAGCATGAATATTACACATGGATTAAATTTTTCCAGATGAGCCAATAGAGAGCTTCGACCTCATTACATTGAGTGTAAAATCACTGATGAATCTTCTACAGTAACGGAGATATGCGAGTTTGAAATTTTGTATAATGTTTTTGTAAAACATGTTTCCAAGGATGTATTACCTTGTTTCAAGAATCAAAGTGGTTATTTCAAATCTCCACGACGACGACTACAATCATGCACAATTAGATTGTTTACTTTATTGTTATGAGAGTTTCGATGGTAACTAAGCATGAATATTACACATGGATTAAATTTCTCCAGATGAGCCAATAGAGAGCTTCGACCTGATTACATTGAGTGTAAAATCACTGATGTATCTTCTACAGTAACGGAGATATGCGAGTTTGAAATTTTATATAATGTTTTTGTAAAACATGTTTCCAAGGATGTATTACATTGTTTCAACAATCAAAGTGGTTATTTCAAATCTCCACGACGACGACAACAATCATGCACAATAAGGTAGTTTACTTTATTGTTATGAGAGTTTCCATGGTAACTAAGCATGAATATTACACATGGATTAAATTTCTCCAGATGAGCCAATAGAGAGCTTCGACCTGATTACATTGAGTGTAAAATCACTGATGTATCTTCTACAGTAACGGAGATATGCGAGTTTGAAATTTTATATAATGTTTTTGTAAAACATGTTTCCAAGGATGTATTACATTGTTTCAACAATCAAAGTGGTTATTTCAAATCTCCACGACGACGACTACAATCATGCACAATAAGGTAGTTTACTTTATTGTTATGAGAGTTTCCATGGTAACTAAGCATGAATATTACAAATGGATTAAATTTTTCCAGATGAGTCAATAGAGAGCTTCGACCTCATTACATTGAGTGTAAAATCACTGATGTATCTTCTACAGTAACGGAGATATGCGAGTTTGAAATTTTGTATAATGTTTTTGTAAAACATGTTTCCAAGGATGTATTACATTGTTTCAACAATCAAAGTGGTTATTTCAAATCTCCACGACGACGACTACAATCATGCACAATTAGATTGTTTACTTTATTGTTATGAGAGTTTCGATGGTAACTAAGCATGAATATTACACATGGATTAAATTTCTCCAGATGAGCCAATAGAGAGCTTCGACCTGATTACATTGAGTGTAAAATCACGGATATATCTTCTACAGTAACGGAGATATGCGAGTTTGAAATTTTATATAATGTTTTTGTAAAACATGTTTCCAAGGATGTATTACATTGTTTCAACAATGAAAGTGGTTATTTCAAATCTCCACGACGACGACTACAATCGTGCACAATTAGGTTGTTTACTTTATTGTTATGAGAGTTTCCATGGTAACTAAGCATGAATATTACACATGGATTACATTTTTCCGGATGAGCCAATAGAGAGCTTCGACCTCATTACATTGAGTGTAAAATCACTGATGAATCTTCTACAGTAACGGAGATATGCGAGTTTGAAATTTTGTATAATGTTTTTGAAAAACATGTTTCCAAGGATGTATTACATTGTTTCAACAATGAAAGTGGTTATTTCAAATCTCCACGACGACGACTACAATCGTGCACAATTAGGTTGTTTACTTTATTGTTATGAGAGTTTCCATGGTAACTAAGCATGAATATTACACATGGATTAAATTTTTCCAGATGAGCCAATAGAGAGCTTCGACCTCATTACATTGAGTGTAAAATCACTGATGAATCTTCTACAGTAACGGAGATATGCGAGTTTGAAATTTTGTATAATGTTTTTGTAAAACATGTTTCCAAGGATGTATTACATTGTTTCAACAATCAAAGTGGTTATTTCAAATCTCCACGACGACGACTACAATCATGCACAATTAGATTGTTTACTTTATTGTTATGAGAGTTTCGATGGTAACTAAGCATGAATATTACACATGGATTAAATTTCTCCAGATGAGCCAATAGAGAGCTTCGACCTGATTACATTGAGTGTAAAATCACTGATGTATCTTCTACAGTAACGGAGATATGCGAGTTTGAAATTTTATATAATGTTTTTGTAAAACATGTTTCCAAGGATGTATTACATTGTTTCAACAATCAAAGTGGTTATTTCAAATCTCCACGACGACGACTACAATCATGCACAATAAGGTAGTTTACTTTATTGTTATGAGAGTTTCCATGGTAACTAAGCATGAATATTACACATGGATTAAATTTCTCCAGATGAGCCAATAGAGAGCTTCGACCTGATTACATTGAGTGTAAAATCACTGATGTATCTTCTACAGTAACGGAGATATGCTAGTTTGAAATTTTATATAATGTTTTTGTAAAACATGTTTCCAAGGATGTATTACATTGTTTCAACAATCAAAGTGGTTATTTCAAATCTCCACGACGACGACTACAATCATGCACAATAAGGTAGTTTACTTTATTGTTATGAGAGTTTCCATGGTAACTAAGCATGAATATTACAAATGGATTAAATTTTTCCAGATGAGTCAATAGAGAGCTTCGACCTCATTACATTGAGTGTAAAATCACTGATGTATCTTCTACAGTAACGGAGATATGCGAGTTTGAAATTTTGTATAATGTTTTTGTAAAACATGTTTCCAAGGATGTATTACATTGTTTCAACAATCAAAGTGGTTATTTCAAATCTCCACGACGACGACTACAATCATGCACAATTAGATTGTTTACTTTATTGTTATGAGAGTTTCGATGGTAACTAAGCATGAATATTACACATGGATTAAATTTCTCCAGATGAGCCAATAGAGAGCTTCGACCTGATTACATTGAGTGTAAAATCACTGATGTATCTTCTACAGTAACGGAGATATGCGAGTTTGAAATTTTATATAATGTTTTTGTAAAACATGTTTCCAAGGATGTATTACATTGTTTCAACAATCAAAGTGGTTATTTCAAATCTCCACGACGACGACTACAATCGTGCACAATTAGGTTGTTTACTTTATTGTTATGAGAGTTTCCATGGTAACTAAGCATGAATATTACACATGGATTAAATTTTTCCAGATGAGCCAATAGAGAGCTTCGACCTCATTACATTGAGTGTAAAATCACTGATGAATCTTCTACAGTAACGGAGATATGCGAGTTTGAAATTTTGTATAATGTTTTTGTAAAACATGTTTCCAAGGATGTATTACATTGTTTCAACAATGAAAGTGGTTATTTCAAATCTCCACGACGACGACTACAATCATGCACAATTAGATTGTTTACTTTATTGTTATGAGAGTTTCCATGGTAACTAAGCATGAATATTACACATGGATTAAATTTTTCCGGATGAGCCAATAGAGAGCTTCAACCTGATTACATTGAGTGCAAAATCATTGCTGTATCTTCCATAATAACGGAGATATGCGAGTTTAAAATTTTATATAATGTTTTTGTAAAACATGTTTCCAAGGATGTATTACATTGTTTCAACAATCAAAGTGGTTATTTCAAATCTCCACGACGACGACTACAATCGTGCACAATTAGGTTGTTTACTTTATTGTTATGAGAGTTTCCATGGTAACTAAGCATGAATATTACACATGGATTAAATTTTTCCGGATGAGCCAATAGAGAGCTTCGACCTCATTACATTGAGTGTAAAATCACTGATGAATCTTCTACAGTAACGGAGATATGCGAGTTTGAAATTTTGTATAATGTTTTTGTAAAACATGTTTCCAAGGATGTATTACATTGTTTCAACAATGAAAGTGGTTATTTCAAATCTCCACGACGACGACTACAATCGTGCACAATTAGGTTGTTTACTTTATTGTTATGAGAGTTTCGAAGGTAACTAAGCATGAATATTACACATGGATTAAATTTTTCCAGATGAGCCAATAGAGAGCTTCGACCTCATTACATTGAGTGTAAAATCACTGATGAATCTTCTACAGTAACGGAGATATGCGAGTTTGAAATTTTGTATAATGTTTTTGTAAAACATGTTTCCAAGGATGTATTACATTGTTTCAACAATCAAAGTGGTTATTTCAAATCTCCACGACGACGACTACAATCATGCACAATTAGATTGTTTACTTTATTGTTATGAGAGTTTCGATGGTAACTAAGCATGAATATTACACATGGATTAAATTTCTCCAGATGAGCCAATAGAGAGCTTCGACCTGATTACATTGAGTGTAAAATCTCTGATGTATCTTCTACAGTAACGGAGATATGCGAGTTTGAAATTTTATATAATGTTTTTGTAAAACATGTTTCCAAGGATGTATTACATTGTTTCAACAATCAAAGTGGTTATTTCAAATCTCCACGACGACGACTACAATCATGCACAATAAGGTAGTTTACTTTATTGTTATGAGAGTTTCCATGGTAACTAAGCATGAATATTACACATGGATTAAATTTCTCCAGATGAGCCAATAGAGAGCTTCGACCTGATTACATTGAGTGTAAAATCACTGATGTATCTTCTACAGTAACGGAGATATGCGAGTTTGAAATTTTATATAATGTTTTTGTAAAACATGTTTCCAAGGATGTATTACATTGTTTCAACAATCAAAGTGGTTATTTCAAATCTCCACGACGACGACTACAATCATGCACAATAAGGTAGTTTACTTTATTGTTATGAGAGTTTCCATGGTAACTAAGCATGAATATTACAAATGGATTAAATTTTTCCAGATGAGTCAATAGAGAGCTTCGACCTCATTACATTGAGTGTAAAATCACTGATGTATCTTCTACAGTAACGGAGATATGCGAGTTTGAAATTTTGTATAATGTTTTTGTAAAACATGTTTCCAAGGATGTATTACATTGTTTCAACAATCAAAGTGGTTATTTCAAATCTCCACGACGACGACTACAATCATGCACAATTTGATTGTTTACTTTATTGTTATGAGAGTTTCGATGGTAACTAAGCATGAATATTACACATGGATTAAATTTCTCCAGATGAGCCAATAGAGAGCTTCGACCTGATTACATTGAGTGTAAAATCACTGATGTATCTTCTACAGTAACGGAGATATGCGAGTTTGAAATTTTATATAATGTTTTTGTAAAACATGTTTCCAAGGATGTATTACATTGTTTCAACAATCAAAGTGGTTATTTCAAATCTCCACGACGACGACTACAATCGTGCACAATTAGGTTGTTTACTTTATTGTTATGAGAGTTTCCATGGTAACTAAGCATGAATATTACACATGGATTAAATTTTTCCAGATGAGCCAATAGAGAGCTTCGACCTCATTACATTGAGTGTAAAATCACTGATGAATCTTCTACAGTAACGGAGATATGCGAGTTTGAAATTTTGTATAATGTTTTTGTAAAACATGTTTCCAAGGATGTATTACATTGTTTCAACAATGAAAGTGGTTATTTCAAATCTCCACGACGACGACTACAATCATGCACAATTAGATTGTTTACTTTATTGTTATGAGAGTTTCCATGGTAACTAAGCATGAATATTACACATGGATTAAATTTTTCCGGATGAGCCAATAGAGAGCTTCAACCTGATTACATTGAGTGCAAAATCATTGCTGTATCTTCCATAATAACGGAGATATGCGAGTTTAAAATTTTATATAATGTTTTTGTAAAACATGTTTCCAAGGATGTATTACATTGTTTCAACAACCAAAGTGGTTATTTCAAATCTCCACGACGACGACTACAATCGTGCACAATTAGGTTGTTTACTTTATTGTTATGAGAGTTTCCATGGTAACTAAGCATGAATATTACACATGGATTAAATTTTTCCGGATGAGCCAATAGAGAGCTTCGACCTCATTACATTGAGTGTAAAATCACTGATGAATCTTCTACAGTAACGGAGATATGCGAGTTTGAAATTTTGTATAATGTTTTTGTAAAACATGTTTCCAAGGATGTATTACATTGTTTCAACAATGAAAGTGGTTATTTCAAATCTCCACGACGACGACTACAATCATGCACAATTAGATTGTTTACTTTATTGTTATGAGAGTTTCGATGGTAACTAAGCATGAATATTACACATGGATTAAATTTCTCCAGATGAGCCAATAGAGAGCTTCGACCTGATTACATTGAGTGTAAAATCACTGATGTATCTTCTACAGTAACGGAGATATGCGAGTTTGAAATTTTATATAATGTTTTTGTAAAACATGTTTCCAAGGATGTATTACATTGTTTCAACAATCAAAGTGGTTATTTCAAATCTCCACGACGACGAATACAATCATGCACAAATAGATTGTTTACTTTATTGTTATGAGAGTTTCGATGGTAACTAAGCATGAATATTACACATGGATTAAATTTCTCCAGATGAGCCAATAGAGAGCTTCGACCTGATTACATTGAGTGTAAAATCACTGATGTATCTTCTACAGTAACGGAGATATGCGAGTTTGAAATTTTATATAATGTTTGTAAAACATGTTTCCAAGGATGTATTACATTGTTTCAACAATGAAAGTGGTTATTTCAAATCTCCACGACGACGACTACAATCGTGCACAATTAGGTTGTTTACTTTATTGTTATGAGAGTTTCCATGGTAACTAAGCATGAATATTACACATGGATTAAATTTTTCCAGATGAGCCAATAGAGAGCTTCGACCTCATTACATTGAGTGTAAAATCACTGATGAATCTTCTACAGTAACGGAGATATGCGAGTTTGAAATTTTGTATAATGATTTTGTAAAACATGTTTCCAAGGATGTATTACATTGTTTCAACAATCAAAGTGGTTATTTCAAATCTCCACGACGACGACTACAATCATGCACTATTAGATTGTTTACTTTATTGTTATGAGAGTTTCGATGGTAACTAAGCATGAATATTACACATGGATTAAATTTTTCCGGATGAGCCAATAGAGAGCTTCAACCTGATTACATTGAGTGCAAAATCATTGCTGTATCTTCCATAATAACGGAGATATGCGAGTTTAAAATTTTATATAATGTTTTTGTAAAACATGTTTCCAAGGATGTATTACATTGTTTCAACAACCAAAGTGGTTATTTCAAATCTCCACGACGACGACTACAATCGTGCACAATTAGGTTGTTTACTTTATTGTTATGAGAGTTTCCATGGTAACTAAGCATGAATATTACACATGGATTAAATTTTTCCGGATGAGCCAATAGAGAGCTTCGACCTCATTACATTGAGTGTAAAATCACTGATGAATCTTCTACAGTAACGGAGATATGCGAGTTTGAAATTTTGTATAATGTTTTTGTAAAACATGTTTCCAAGGATGTATTACATTGTTTCAACAATGAAAGTGGTTATTTCAAATCTCCACGACGACGACTACAATCATGCACAATTAGATTGTTTACTTTATTGTTATGAGAGTTTCGATGGTAACTAAGCATGAATATTACACATGGATTAAATTTCTCCAGATGAGCCAATAGAGAGCTTCGACCTGATTACATTGAGTGTAAAATCACTGATGTATCTTCTACAGTAACGGAGATATGCGAGTTTGAAATTTTATATAATGTTTTTGTAAAACATGTTTCCAAGGATGTATTACATTGTTTCAACAATGAAAGTGGTTATTTCAAATCTCCACGACGACGAATACAATCATGCACAAATAGATTGTTTACTTTATTGTTATGAGAGTTTCGATGGTAACTAAGCATGAATATTACACATGGATTAAATTTCTCCAGATGAGCCAATAGAGAGCTTCGACCTGATTACATTGAGTGTAAAATCACTGATGTATCTTCTACAGTAACGGAGATATGCGAGTTTGAAATTTTATATAATGTTTGTAAAACATGTTTCCAAGGATGTATTACATTGTTTCAACAATGAAAGTGGTTATTTCAAATCTCCACGACGACGACTACAATCGTGCACAATTAGGTTGTTTACTTTATTGTTATGAGAGTTTCCATGGTAACTAAGCATGAATATTACACATGGATTAAATTTTTCCAGATGAGCCAATAGAGAGCTTCGACCTGATTACATTGAGTGTAAAATCACTGATGTATCTTCTACAGTAACGGAGATATGCGAGTTTGAAATTTTATATAATGTTTTTGTAAAACATGTTTCCAAGGATGTATTACATTGTTTCAACAATCAAAGTGGTTATTTCAAATCTCCACGACGACGACTACAATCATGCACAATAAGGTAGTTTACTTTATTGTTATGAGAGTTTCCATGGTAACTAAGCATGAATATTACAAATGGATTAAATTTTTCCAGATGAGTCAATAGAGAGCTTCGACCTCATTACATTGAGTGTAAAATCACTGATGTATCTTCTACAGTAACGGAGATATGCGAGTTTGAAATTTTGTATAATGTTTTTGTAAAACATGTTTCCAAGGATGTATTACATTGTTTCAACAATCAAAGTGGTTATTTCAAATCTCCACGACGACGACTACAATCATGCACAATTTGATTGTTTACTTTATTGTTATGAGAGTTTCGATGGTAACTAAGCATGAATATTACACATGGATTAAATTTCTCCAGATGAGCCAATAGAGAGCTTCGACCTGATTACATTGAGTGTAAAATCACTGATGTATCTTCTACAGTAACGGAGATATGCGAGTGTGAAATTTTATATAATGTTTTTGTAAAACATGTTTCCAAGGATGTATTACATTGTTTCAACAATCAAAGTGGTTATTTCAAATCTCCACGACGACGACTACAATCGTGCACAATTAGGTTGTTTACTTTATTGTTATGAGAGTTTCCATGGTAACTAAGCATGAATATTACACATGGATTAAATTTTTCCAGATGAGCCAATAGAGAGCTTCGACCTCATTACATTGAGTGTAAAATCACTGATGAATCTTCTACAGTAACGGAGATATGCGAGTTTGAAATTTTGTATAATGTTTTTGTAAAACATGTTTCCAAGGATGTATTACATTGTTTCAACAATGAAAGTGGTTATTTCAAATCTCCACGACGACGACTACAATCATGCACAATTAGATTGTTTACTTTATTGTTATGAGAGTTTCCATGGTAACTAAGCATGAATATTACACATGGATTAAATTTTTCCGGATGAGCCAATAGAGAGCTTCAACCTGATTACATTGAGTGCAAAATCATTGCTGTATCTTCCATAATAACGGAGATATGCGAGTTTAAAATTTTATATAATGTTTTTGTAAAACATGTTTCCAAGGATGTATTACATTGTTTCAACAACCAAAGTGGTTATTTCAAATCTCCACGACGACGACTACAATCGTGCACAATTAGGTTGTTTACTTTATTGTTATGAGAGTTTCCATGGTAACTAAGCATGAATATTACACATGGATTAAATTTTTCCGGATGAGCCAATAGAGAGCTTCGACCTCATTACATTGAGTGTAAAATCACTGATGAATCTTCTACAGTAACGGAGATATGCGAGTTTGAAATTTTGTATAATGTTTTTGTAAAACATGTTTCCAAGGATGTATTACATTGTTTCAACAATGAAAGTGGTTATTTCAAATCTCCACGACGACGACTACAATCATGCACAATTAGATTGTTTACTTTATTGTTATGAGAGTTTCGATGGTAACTAAGCATGAATATTACACATGGATTAAATTTCTCCAGATGAGCCAATAGAGAGCTTCGACCTGATTACATTGAGTGTAAAATCACTGATGTATCTTCTACAGTAACGGAGATATGCGAGTTTGAAATTTTATATAATGTTTTTGTAAAACATGTTTCCAAGGATGTATTACATTGTTTCAACAATGAAAGTGGTTATTTCAAATCTCCACGACGACGAATACAATCATGCACAAATAGATTGTTTACTTTATTGTTATGAGAGTTTCGATGGTAACTAAGCATGAATATTACACATGGATTAAATTTCTCCAGATGAGCCAATAGAGAGCTTCGACCTGATTACATTGAGTGTAAAATCACTGATGTATCTTCTACAGTAACGGAGATATGCGAGTTTGAAATTTTATATAATGTTTGTAAAACATGTTTCCAAGGATGTATTACATTGTTTCAACAATGAAAGTGGTTATTTCAAATCTCCACGACGACGACTACAATCGTGCACAATTAGGTTGTTTACTTTATTGTTATGAGAGTTTCCATGGTAACTAAGCATGAATATTACACATGGATTAAATTTTTCCAGATGAGCCAATAGAGAGCTTCGACCTCATTACATTGAGTGTAAAATCACTGATGAATCTTCTACAGTAACGGAGATATGCGAGTTTGAAATTTTATATAATGTTTTTGTAAAACATGTTTCCAAGGATGTATTACATTGTTTCAACAATCAAAGTGGTTATTTCAAATCTCCACGACGACGACTACAATCATGCACAATAAGGTAGTTTACTTTATTGTTATGAGAGTTTCCATGGTAACTAAGCATGAATATTACAAATGGATTAAATTTTTCCAGATGAGTCAATAGAGAGCTTCGACCTCATTACATTGAGTGTAAAATCACTGATGTATCTTCTACAGTAACGGAGATATGCGAGTTTGAAATTTTGTATAATGTTTTTGTAAAACATGTTTCCAAGGATGTATTACATTGTTTCAACAATCAAAGTGGTTATTTCAAATCTCCACGACGACGACTACAATCATGCACAATTTGATTGTTTACTTTATTGTTATGAGAGTTTCGATGGTAACTAAGCATGAATATTACACATGGATTAAATTTCTCCAGATGAGCCAATAGAGAGCTTCGACCTGATTACATTGAGTGTAAAATCACTGATGTATCTTCTACAGTAACGGAGATATGCGAGTGTGAAATTTTATATAATGTTTTTGTAAAACATGTTTCCAAGGATGTATTACATTGTTTCAACAATCAAAGTGGTTATTTCAAATCTCCACGACGACGACTACAATCGTGCACAATTAGGTTGTTTACTTTATTGTTATGAGAGTTTCCATGGTAACTAAGCATGAATATTACACATGGATTAAATTTTTCCAGATGAGCCAATAGAGAGCTTCGACCTCATTACATTGAGTGTAAAATCACTGATGAATCTTCTACAGTAACGGAGATATGCGAGTTTGAAATTTTGTATAATGTTTTTGTAAAACATGTTTCCAAGGATGTATTACATTGTTTCAACAATGAAAGTGGTTATTTCAAATCTCCACGACGACGACTACAATCATGCACAATTAGATTGTTTACTTTATTGTTATGAGAGTTTCCATGGTAACTAAGCATGAATATTACACATGGATTAAATTTTTCCGGATGAGCCAATAGAGAGCTTCAACCTGATTACATTGAGTGCAAAATCATTGCTGTATCTTCCATAATAACGGAGATATGCGAGTTTAAAATTTTATATAATGTTTTTGTAAAACATGTTTCCAAGGATGTATTACATTGTTTCAACAACCAAAGTGGTTATTTCAAATCTCCACGACGACGACTACAATCGTGCACAATTAGGTTGTTTACTTTATTGTTATGAGAGTTTCCATGGTAACTAAGCATGAATATTACACATGGATTAAATTTTTCCGGATGAGCCAATAGAGAGCTTCGACCTCATTACATTGAGTGTAAAATCACTGATGAATCTTCTACAGTAACGGAGATATGCGAGTTTGAAATTTTGTATAATGTTTTTGTAAAACATGTTTCCAAGGATGTATTACATTGTTTCAACAATGAAAGTGGTTATTTCAAATCTCCACGACGACGACTACAATCATGCACAATTAGATTGTTTACTTTATTGTTATGAGAGTTTCGATGGTAACTAAGCATGAATATTACACATGGATTAAATTTCTCCAGATGAGCCAATAGAGAGCTTCGACCTGATTACATTGAGTGTAAAATCACTGATGTATCTTCTACAGTAACGGAGATATGCGAGTTTGAAATTTTATATAATGTTTTTGTAAAACATGTTTCCAAGGATGTATTACATTGTTTCAACAATGAAAGTGGTTATTTCAAATCTCCACGACGACGAATACAATCATGCACAAATAGATTGTTTACTTTATTGTTATGAGAGTTTCGATGGTAACTAAGCATGAATATTACACATGGATTAAATTTCTCCAGATGAGCCAATAGAGAGCTTCGACCTGATTACATTGAGTGTAAAATCACTGATGTATCTTCTACAGTAACGGAGATATGCGAGTTTGAAATTTTATATAATGTTTGTAAAACATGTTTCCAAGGATGTATTACATTGTTTCAACAATGAAAGTGGTTATTTCAAATCTCCACGACGACGACTACAATCGTGCACAATTAGGTTGTTTACTTTATTGTTATGAGAGTTTCCATGGTAACTAAGCATGAATATTACACATGGATTAAATTTTTCCAGATGAGCCAATAGAGAGCTTCGACCTCATTACATTGAGTGTAAAATCACTGATGAATCTTCTACAGTAACGGAGATATGCGAGTTTGAAATTTTGTATAATGATTTTGTAAAACATGTTTCCAAGGATGTATTACATTGTTTCAACAATCAAAGTGGTTATTTCAAATCTCCACGACGACGACTACAATCATGCACTATTAGATTGTTTACTTTATTGTTATGAGAGTTTCGATGGTAACTAAGCATGAATATTACACATGGATTAAATTTTTCCGGATGAGCCAATAGAGAGCTTCAACCTGATTACATTGAGTGCAAAATCATTGCTGTATCTTCCATAATAACGGAGATATGCGAGTTTAAAATTTTATATAATGTTTTTGTAAAACATGTTTCCAAGGATGTATTACATTGTTTCAACAACCAAAGTGGTTATTTCAAATCTCCACGACGACGACTACAATCGTGCACAATTAGGTTGTTTACTTTATTGTTATGAGAGTTTCCATGGTAACTAAGCATGAATATTACACATGGATTAAATTTTTCCGGATGAGCCAATAGAGAGCTTCGACCTCATTACATTGAGTGTAAAATCACTGATGAATCTTCTACAGTAACGGAGATATGCGAGTTTGAAATTTTGTATAATGTTTTTGTAAAACATGTTTCCAAGGATGTATTACATTGTTTCAACAATGAAAGTGGTTATTTCAAATCTCCACGACGACGACTACAATCATGCACAATTAGATTGTTTACTTTATTGTTATGAGAGTTTCGATGGTAACTAAGCATGAATATTACACATGGATTAAATTTCTCCAGATGAGCCAATAGAGAGCTTCGACCTGATTACATTGAGTGTAAAATCACTGATGTATCTTCTACAGTAACGGAGATATGCGAGTTTGAAATTTTATATAATGTTTTTGTAAAACATGTTTCCAAGGATGTATTACATTGTTTCAACAATGAAAGTGGTTATTTCAAATCTCCACGACGACGAATACAATCATGCACAAATAGATTGTTTACTTTATTGTTATGAGAGTTTCGATGGTAACTAAGCATGAATATTACACATGGATTAAATTTCTCCAGATGAGCCAATAGAGAGCTTCGACCTGATTACATTGAGTGTAAAATCACTGATGTATCTTCTACAGTAACGGAGATATGCGAGTTTGAAATTTTATATAATGTTTGTAAAACATGTTTCCAAGGATGTATTACATTGTTTCAACAATGAAAGTGGTTATTTCAAATCTCCACGACGACGACTACAATCGTGCACAATTAGGTTGTTTACTTTATTGTTATGAGAGTTTCCATGGTAACTAAGCATGAATATTACACATGGATTAAATTTTTCCAGATGAGCCAATAGAGAGCTTCGACCTCATTACATTGAGTGTAAAATCACTGATGAATCTTCTACAGTAACGGAGATATGCGAGTTTGAAATTTTGTATAATGATTTTGTAAAACATGTTTCCAAGGATGTATTACATTGTTTCAACAATCAAAGTGGTTATTTCAAATCTCCACGACGACGACTACAATCATGCACTATTAGATTGTTTACTTTATTGTTATGAGAGTTTCGATGGTAACTAAGCATGAATATTACACATGGATTAAATTTCTCCAGATGAGCCAATAGAGAGCTTCGACCTGATTACATTGAGTGTAAAATCACTGATGTATCTTCTACAGTAACGGAGATATGCGAGTTTGAAATTTTATATAATGTTTTTGTAAAACATGTTACCAAGGATGTATTACATTGTTTCAACAATCAAAGTGGTTATTTCAAATCTCCACGACGACGACTACAATCATGCACAATAGGGTAGTTTACTTTATTGTTATGAGAGTTTCCATGGTAACTAAGCATGAATATTACACATGGATTAAATTTCTCCAGATGAGCCAATAGAGAGCTTCGACCTGATTACATTGAGTGTAAAATCACTGATGTATCTTCTACAGTAACGGAGATATGCGAGTTTGAAATTTTATATAATGTTTTTGTAAAACATGTTTCCAAGGATGTATTACATTGTTTCAACAATCAAAGTGGTTATTTCAAATCTCCACGACGACGACTACAATCATGCACAATAAGGTAGTTTACTTTATTGTTATGAGAGTTTCCATGGTAACTAAGCATGAATATTACAAATGGATTAAATTTTTCCAGATGAGTCAATAGAGAGCTTCGACCTCATTACATTGAGTGTAAATTCACTGATGTATCTTCTACAGTAACGGAGATATGCGAGTTTGAAATTTTGTATAATGTTTTTGTAAAACATGTTTCCAAGGATGTATTACATTGTTTCAACAATCAAAGTGGTTATTTCAAATCTCCACGACGACGACTACAATCATGCACAATTAGATTGTTTACTTTATTGTTATGAGAGTTTCGATGGTAACTAAGCATGAATATTACACATGGATTAAATTTCTCCAGATGAGCCAATAGAGAGCTTCGACCTGATTACATTGAGTGTAAAATCACTGATATATCTTCTACAGTAACGGAGATATGCGAGTTTGAAATTTTATATAATGTTTTTGTAAAACATGTTTCCAAGGATGTATTACATTGTTTCAACAATGAAAGTGGTTATTTCAAATCTCCACGACGACGACTACAATCATGCACAAATAGATTGTTTACTTTATTGTTATGAGAGTTTCCATGGTAACTAAGCATGAATATTACACATGGCTCAAATTTTTTCCGTTGAGCCAATAGAGAGCTTCAACCTGATTACATTGAGTGTAAAACCACTGCTGTATCTTCTATAGTAACGGAGGTATGCGAGTTTGAAATTTTATATAATGTTTTTGTAAAACATGTATCCAAGGATGTATTACATTGTTTCAACAATCAAAGTGGTTATTTCAAATCTCCGCGACGACGACTACAATCATGAACAAATAGATTGTTTACTTTATTGTTACGAGACTTTCCATGGTAACTAAGCATGAATATTACACATGGATTAAATTTTTGCGGATGAGCCAATAAAGGGCTTCGACCTGATTACATTGAGTTCAAAATCAATGCTGTATCTTCCATAATAACGGAGATATGCGAGTTTGAAATTTTATATAATATTTTTGTAAAACATGTATCCAAGGATGTATTACATTGTTTCAACAATCAAAGTGGTTATTTCAAATCTCCGCGACGACGACTACAATCATGAACAAATAGATTGTTTACTTTATTGTTATGAGAGTTTCCATGGTAACTAAGCATGAATATTACACATGGATTAAATTTTTCCGGATGAGCCAATAAAGGGCTTCGATCTGATTACATTGAGTTCAAAATCAATGCTGTATCTTCCATAATAACGGAGATATGCGAGTTTGAAATTTTATATAATATTTTTTTAAAACATGTATCCAAGGATGTATTACATTGTTTCAACAATCAAAGTGGTTATTTCAAATCTCCGCGACGACGACTACAATCATGAACAAATAGATTGTTTACTTTATTGTTATGAGAGTTTCCATGGTAACTAAGCTTGAATATTACACATGGATTAAATTTTTCCGGATGAGCCAATAAAGGGCTTCGACCTGATTACATTGAGTTCAAAATCAATGCTGTATCTTCCATAATAACGGAGATGTGCGAGTTTGAAATTTTATATAATGTTTTTGTAAACATGTATCCAAGGATGTATTACATTGTTTCAACAATCAAAGCGGTTATTTCAAACCTCCGCGACGACGACTACAATCATGAACAAATAGATTGTTTACTTTATTGTTACGAGAGTTTCCATGGTAACTAAGCATGAATATTACACATGAATTAAATTTTTCCTGATGAGCCAATAAAGGGCTTCGACCTGATTACATTGAGTTCAAAATCAATGCTGTATCTTCCATAATAACGGAGATATGCGAGTTTGAAATTTTATATAATATTTTTTTAAAACATGTATCCAAGGATGTATTACATTGTTTCAACAATCAAAGTGGTTATTTCAAATCTCCGCGACGACGACTACAATCATGAACAAATAGATTGTTTACTTTATTGTTACGAGACTTTCCATGGTAACTAAGCATGAATATTACACATGGATTAAATTTTTGCGGATGAGCCAATAAAGGGCTTCGACCTGATTACATTGAGTTCAAAATCAATGCTGTATCTTCCATAATAACGGAGATATGCGAGTTTAAAATTTTATATAATATTTTTGTAAAACATGTATCCAAGGATGTATTACATTGTTTCAACAATCAAAGTGGTTATTTCAAATCTCCGCGACGACGACTACAATCATGAACAAATAGATTGTTTACTTTATTGTTATGAGAGTTTCCATGGTAACTAAGCATGAATATTACACATGGATTAAATTTTTTCCGTTGAGCCAATAGAGAGCTTCAACCTGATTACATTGAGTGTAAAACCACTGCTGTATCTTCTATAGTAACTGAGATATGCGAGTTTGAAATTTTATATAATGTTTTTGTAAAACATTATTCCAAGGATGTTTTACATTGTTTCAACAATCAAAGTGGTTATTTCAAATCTCCGCGACGACGACTACAATCATGAACAAATAGATTGTTTACTTTATTGTTATGAGAGTTTCCATGGTAACTAAGCATGAATATTACACATGGATTAAATTTTTTCGGATGAGCCAATAGAGAGCTTCAACCTGATTACATTGAGTGTAAAACCACTGCTGTATCTTCTATAGTAACGGAGATATGCGAGTTTGAAATTTTATATAATGTTTTTGTAAAACATGTATCCAAGGATGTATTACATTGTTTCAACAATCAAAGTGGTTATTTCAAATCTCCGCGACGACAACTACAATCATGAACAAATAGATTGTTTACTTTATTGTTATGATAGTTTCCATGGTAACTAAGCATGAATATTACACATGGATTAAATTTTTTCGGATGAGCCAATAGAGAGCTTCAACCTGATTACATTGAGTTCAAAATCAATGCTGTATCTTCCATAATAACGGAGATGTGCGAGTTTGAAATTTTATATAATGTTTTTGTAAAACATGTATCCAAGGATGTATTACATTGTTTCAACAATCAAAGCGGTTATTTCAAATCTCCGCGACGACGACTACAATCATGAACAAATAGATTGTTTACTTTATTGTTACGAGAGTTTCCATGGTAACTAAGCATGAATATTACACATGGATTAAATTTTTTCGGTTGAGCCAATAGAGAGCTTCAACCTGATTACATTGAGTGTAAAACCACTGCTGTATCTTCTATAGTAACTGAGATATGCGAGTTTGAAATTTTATATAATGTTTTTGTAAAACATTATTCCAAGGATGTATTACATTGTTTCAACAATCAAGGTGGTTATTTCAAATCTCCACAACGACGACTACAATTATGCCCAAATAGATTGTTTACTTTATTGTTACGAGAGTTTCCATGGTAACTAAGCCTGAATATTACACATGGCTCAAATTTTTTCCGTTGAGCAAATAGAGAGCTTCAACCTGATTACATTGAGTGTAAAACCACTGCTGTATCTTCTATAGTAACGGAGATATGCGAGTTTGAAATTTTATATAATGTTTTTGTAAAACATGTATCCAAGGATGTATTACATTGTTTCAACAATCAAAGCGGTTATTTCAAATCTCCGCGACGACGACTACAATCATGAACAAATAGATTGTTTACTTTATTGTTATGAGAGTTTCCATGGTAACTAAGCTTGAATATTACACATGGATTAAATTTTTCCGGATGAGCCAATAAAGGGCTTCGACCTGATTACATTGAGTTCAAAATCAATGCTGTATCTTCCATAATAACGGAGATGTGCGAGTTTGAAATTTTATATAATGTTTTTGTAAAACATGTATCCAAGGATGTATTACATTGTTTCAACAATCAAAGCGGTTATTTCAAATCTCCGCGACGACGACTACAATCATGAACAAATAGATTGTTTACTTTATTGTTACGAGAGTTTCCATGGTAACTAAGCATGAATATTACACATGAATTAAATTTTTCCGGATGAGCCAATAAAGGGCTTCGACCTGATTACATTGAGTTCAAAATCAATGCTGTATCTTCCATAATAACGGAGATATGCGAGTTTGAAATTTTATATAATATTTTTTTAAAACATGTATCCAAGGATGTATTACATTGTTTCAACAATCAAAGTGGTTATTTCAAATCTCCGCGACGACGACTACAATCATGAACAAATAGATTGTTTACTTTATTGTTATGAGAGTTTCGATGGTAACTAAGCATGAATATTACACATGGATTAAATTTCTCCAGATGAGCCAATAGAGAGCTTCGACCTGATTACATTGAGTGTAAAATCACTGATATATCTTCTACAGTAACGGAGATATGCGAGTTTGAAATTTTATATAATGTTTTTGTAAAACATGTTTCCAAGGATGTATTACATTGTTTCAACAATGAAAGTGGTTATTTCAAATCTCCACGACGACGACTACAATCATGCACAAATAGATTGTTTACTTTATTGTTATGAGAGTTTCCATGGTAACTAAGCATGAATATTACACATGGCTCAAATTTTTTCCGTTGAGCCAATAGAGAGCTTCAACCTGATTACATTGAGTTCAAAATCAATGCTGTATCTTCCATAATAACGGAGATATGCGAGTTTGAAATTTTGTATAATGTTTTTGTAAAACATGTTTCCAAGGATGTATTACATTGTTTCAACAATCAAAGTGGTTATTTCAAATCTCCACGACGACGACTACAATCATGCACAATTAGATTGTTTACTTTATTGTTATGAGAGTTTCGATGGTAACTAAGCATGAATATTACACATGGATTAAATTTCTCCAGATGAGCCAATAGAGAGCTTCGACCTGATTACATTGAGTGTAAAATCACTGATATATCTTCTACAGTAACGGAGATATGCGAGTTTGAAATTTTATATAATGTTTTTGTAAAACATGTTTCCAAGGATGTATTACATTGTTTCAACAATGAAAGTGGTTATTTCAAATCTCCACGACGACGACTACAATCATGCACAAATAGATTGTTTACTTTATTGTTATGAGAGTTTCCATGGTAACTAAGCATGAATATTACACATGGCTCAAATTTTTTCCGTTGAGCCAATAGAGAGCTTCAACCTGATTACATTGAGTGTAAAACCACTGCTGTATCTTCCATAGTAACGGAGGTATGCGAGTTTGAAATTTTATATAATGTTTTTGTAAAACATGTATCCAAGGATGTATTACATTGTTTCAACAATCAAAGTGGTTATTTCAAATCTCCGCGACGACGACTACAATCATGAACAAATAGATTGTTTACTTTATTGTTACGAGACTTTCCATGGTAACTAAGCATGAATATTACACATGGATTAAATTTTTGCGGATGAGCCAATAAAGGGCTTCGACCTGATTACATTGAGTTCAAAATCAATGCTGTATCTTCCATAATAACGGAGATATGCGAGTTTGAAATTTTATATAATATTTTTGTAAAACATGTATCCAAGGATGTATTACATTGTTTCAACAATCAAAGTGGTTATTTCAAATCTCCGCGACGACGACTACAATCATGAACAAATAGATTGTTTACTTTATTGTTATGAGAGTTTCCATGGTAACTAAGCATGAATATTACACATGGATTAAATTTTTCCGGATGAGCCAATAAAGGGCTTCGATCTGATTACATTGAGTTCAAAATCAATGCTGTATCTTCCATAATAACGGAGATATGCGAGTTTGAAATTTTATATAATATTTTTTTAAAACATGTATCCAAGGATGTATTACATTGTTTCAACAATCAAAGTGGTTATTTCAAATCTCCGCGACGACGACTACAATCATGAACAAATAGATTGTTTACTTTATTGTTATGAGAGTTTCCATGGTAACTAAGCTTGAATATTACACATGGATTAAATTTTTCCGGATGAGCCAATAAAGGGCTTCGACCTGATTACATTGAGTTCAAAATCAATGCTGTATCTTCCATAATAACGGAGATGTGCGAGTTTGAAATTTTATATAATGTTTTTGTAAAACATGTATCCAAGGATGTATTACATTGTTTCAACAATCAAAGCGGTTATTTCAAATCTCCGCGACGACGACTACAATCATGAACAAATAGATTGTTTACTTTATTGTTACGAGAGTTTCCATGGTAACTAAGCATGAATATTACACATGAATTAAATTTTTCCGGATGAGCCAATAAAGGGCTTCGACCTGATTACATTGAGTTCAAAATCAATGCTGTATCTTCCATAATAACGGAGATATGCGAGTTTGAAATTTTATATAATATTTTTTTAAAACATGTATCCAAGGATGTATTACATTGTTTCAACAATCAAAGTGGTTATTTCAAATCTCCGCGACGACGACTACAATCATGAACAAATAGATTGTTTACTTTATTGTTACGAGACTTTCCATGGTAACTAAGCATGAATATTACACATGGATTAAATTTTTGCGGATGAGCCAATAAAGGGCTTCGACCTGATTACATTGAGTTCAAAATCAATGCTGTATCTTCCATAATAACGGAGATGTGCGAGTTTGAAATTTTATATAATGTTTTTGTAAAACATGTATCCAAGGATGTATTACATTGTTTCAACAATCAAAGCGGTTATTTCAAATCTCCGCGACGACGACTACAATCATGAACAAATAGATTGTTTAATTTATTGTTACGAGACTTTCCATGGTAACTAAGCATGAATATTACACATGGATTAAATTTCTCCAGATGAGCCAATAGAGAGCTTCGACCTGATTACATTGAGTGTAAAATCACTGATGTATCTTCTACAGTAACGGAGATATGCGAGTTTGAAATTTTATATAATGTTTGTAAAACATGTTTCCAAGGATGTATTACATTGTTTCAACAATGAAAGTGGTTATTTCAAATCTCCACGACGACGACTACAATCGTGCACAATTAGGTTGTTTACTTTATTGTTATGAGAGTTTCCATGGTAACTAAGCATGAATATTACACATGGATTAAATTTTTCCAGATGAGCCAATAGAGAGCTTCGACCTCATTACATTGAGTGTAAAATCACTGATGAATCTTCTACAGTAACGGAGATATGCGAGTTTGAAATTTTGTATAATGATTTTGTAAAACATGTTTCCAAGGATGTATTACATTGTTTCAACAATCAAAGTGGTTATTTCAAATCTCCACGACGACGACTACAATCATGCACTATTAGATTGTTTACTTTATTGTTATGAGAGTTTCGATGGTAACTAAGCATGAATATTACACATGGATTAAATTTCTCCAGATGAGCCAATAGAGAGCTTCGACCTGATTACATTGAGTGTAAAATCACTGATGTATCTTCTACAGTAACGGAGATATGCGAGTTTGAAATTTTATATAATGTTTTTGTAAAACATGTTACCAAGGATGTATTACATTGTTTCAACAATCAAAGTGGTTATTTCAAATCTCCACGACGACGACTACAATCATGCACAATAAGGTAGTTTACTTTATTGTTATGAGAGTTTCCATGGTAACTAAGCATGAATATTACACATGGATTAAATTTCTCCAGATGAGCCAATAGAGAGCTTCGACCTGATTACATTGAGTGTAAAATCACTGATGTATCTTCTACAGTAACGGAGATATGCGAGTTTGAAATTTTATATAATGTTTTTGTAAAACATGTTTCCAAGGATGTATTACATTGTTTCAACAATCAAAGTGGTTATTTCAAATCTCCACGACGACGACTACAATCATGCACAATAAGGTAGTTTACTTTATTGTTATGAGAGTTTCCATGGTAACTAAGCATGAATATTACAAATGGATTAAATTTTTCCAGATGAGTCAATAGAGAGCTTCGACCTCATTACATTGAGTGTAAATTCACTGATGTATCTTCTACAGTAACGGAGATATGCGAGTTTGAAATTTTGTATAATGTTTTTGTAAAACATGTTTCCAAGGATGTATTACATTGTTTCAACAATCAAAGTGGTTATTTCAAATCTCCACGACGACGACTACAATCATGCACAATTAGATTGTTTACTTTATTGTTATGAGAGTTTCGATGGTAACTAAGCATGAATATTACACATGGATTAAATTTCTCCAGATGAGCCAATAGAGAGCTTCGACCTGATTACATTGAGTGTAAAATCACTGATATATCTTCTACAGTAACGGAGATATGCGAGTTTGAAATTTTATATAATGTTTTTGTAAAACATGTTTCCAAGGATGTATTACATTGTTTCAACAATGAAAGTGGTTATTTCAAATCTCCACGACGACGACTACAATCATGCACAAATAGATTGTTTACTTTATTGTTATGAGAGTTTCCATGGTAACTAAGCATGAATATTACACATGGCTCAAATTTTTTCCGTTGAGCCAATAGAGAGCTTCAACCTGATTACATTGAGTGTAAAACCACTGCTGTATCTTCTATAGTAACGGAGGTATGCGAGTTTGAAATTTTATATAATGTTTTTGTAAAACATGTATCCAAGGATGTATTACATTGTTTCAACAATCAAAGTGGTTATTTCAAATCTCCGCGACGACGACTACAATCATGAACAAATAGATTGTTTACTTTATTGTTACGAGACTTTCCATGGTAACTAAGCATGAATATTACACATGGATTAAATTTTTGCGGATGAGCCAATAAAGGGCTTCGACCTGATTACATTGAGTTCAAAATCAATGCTGTATCTTCCATAATAACGGAGATATGCGAGTTTGAAATTTTATATAATATTTTTTTAAAACATGTATCCAAGGATGTATTACATTGTTTCAACAATCAAAGTGGTTATTTCAAATCTCCGCGACGACGACTACAATCATGAACAAATAGATTGTTTACTTTATTGTTATGAGAGTTTCGATGGTAACTAAGCATGAATATTACACATGGATTAAATTTCTCCAGATGAGCCAATAGAGAGCTTCGACCTGATTACATTGAGTGTAAAATCACTGATATATCTTCTACAGTAACGGAGATATGCGAGTTTGAAATTTTATATAATGTTTTTGTAAAACATGTTTCCAAGGATGTATTACATTGTTTCAACAATGAAAGTGGTTATTTCAAATCTCCACGACGACGACTACAATCATGCACAAATAGATTGTTTACTTTATTGTTATGAGAGTTTCCATGGTAACTAAGCATGAATATTACACATGGCTCAAATTTTTTCCGTTGAGCCAATAGAGAGCTTCAACCTGATTACATTGAGTTCAAAATCAATGCTGTATCTTCCATAATAACGGAGATATGCGAGTTTGAAATTTTGTATAATGTTTTTGTAAAACATGTTTCCAAGGATGTATTACATTGTTTCAACAATCAAAGTGGTTATTTCAAATCTCCACGACGACGACTACAATCATGCACAATTAGATTGTTTACTTTATTGTTATGAGAGTTTCGATGGTAACTAAGCATGAATATTACACATGGATTAAATTTCTCCAGATGAGCCAATAGAGAGCTTCGACCTGATTACATTGAGTGTAAAATCACTGATATATCTTCTACAGTAACGGAGATATGCGAGTTTGAAATTTTATATAATGTTTTTGTAAAACATGTTTCCAAGGATGTATTACATTGTTTCAACAATGAAAGTGGTTATTTCAAATCTCCACGACGACGACTACAATCATGCACAAATAGATTGTTTACTTTATTGTTATGAGAGTTTCCATGGTAACTAAGCATGAATATTACACATGGCTCAAATTTTTTCCGTTGAGCCAATAGAGAGCTTCAACCTGATTACATTGAGTGTAAAACCACTGCTGTATCTTCTATAGTAACGGAGGTATGCGAGTTTGAAATTTTATATAATGTTTTTGTAAAACATGTATCCAAGGATGTATTACATTGTTTCAACAATCAAAGTGGTTATTTCAAATCTCCGCGACGACGACTACAATCATGAACAAATAGATTGTTTACTTTATTGTTACGAGACTTTCCATGGTAACTAAGCATGAATATTACACATGGATTAAATTTTTGCGGATGAGCCAATAAAGGGCTTCGACCTGATTACATTGAGTTCAAAATCAATGCTGTATCTTCCATAATAACGGAGATATGCGAGTTTGAAATTTTATATAATATTTTTGTAAAACATGTATCCAAGGATGCATTACATTGTTTCAACAATCAAAGTGGTTATTTCAAATCTCCGCGACGACGACTACAATCATGAACAAATAGATTGTTTACTTTATTGTTATGAGAGTTTCCATGGTAACTAAGCATGAATATTACACATGGATTAAATTTTTCCGGATGAGCCAATAAAGGGCTTCGACCTGATTACATTGAGTTCAAAATCAATGCTGTATCTTCCATAATAACGGAGATGTGCGAGTTTGAAATTTTATATAATGTTTTTGTAAAACATGTATCCAAGGATGTATTACATTGTTTCAACAATCAAAGCGGTTATTTCAAATCTCCGCGACGACGACTACAATCATGAACAAATAGATTGTTTACTTTATTGTTACGAGAGTTTCCATGGTAACTAAGCATGAATATTACACATGAATTAAATTTTTCCGGATGAGCCAATAAAGGGCTTCGACCTGATTACATTGAGTTCAAAATCAATGCTGTATCTTCCATAATAACGGAGATATGCGAGTTTGAAATTTTATATAATATTTTTTTAAAACATGTATCCAAGGATGTATTACATTGTTTCAACAATCAAAGTGGTTATTTCAAATCTCCGCGACGACGACTACAATCATGAACAAATAGATTGTTTACTTTATTGTTACGAGACTTTCCATGGTAACTAAGCATGAATATTACACATGGATTAAATTTTTGCGGATGAGCCAATAAAGGGCTTCGACCTGATTACATTGAGTTCAAAATCAATGCTGTATCTTCCATAATAACGGAGATGTGCGAGTTTGAAATTTTATATAATGTTTTTGTAAAACATGTATCCAAGGATGTATTACATTGTTTCAACAATCAAAGCGGTTATTTCAAATCTCCGCGACGACGACTACAATCATGAACAAATAGATTGTTTAATTTATTGTTACGAGACTTTCCATGGTAACTAAGCATGAATATTACACATGGATTAAATTTCTCCAGATGAGCCAATAGAGAGCTTCGACCTGATTACATTGAGTGTAAAATCACTGATGTATCTTCTACAGTAACGGAGATATGCGAGTTTGAAATTTTATATAATGTTTGTAAAACATGTTTCCAAGGATGTATTACATTGTTTCAACAATGAAAGTGGTTATTTCAAATCTCCACGACGACGACTACAATCGTGCACAATTAGGTTGTTTACTTTATTGTTATGAGAGTTTCCATGGTAACTAAGCATGAATATTACACATGGATTAAATTTTTCCAGATGAGCCAATAGAGAGCTTCGACCTCATTACATTGAGTGTAAAATCACTGATGAATCTTCTACAGTAACGGAGATATGCGAGTTTGAAATTTTGTATAATGATTTTGTAAAACATGTTTCCAAGGATGTATTACATTGTTTCAACAATCAAAGTGGTTATTTCAAATCTCCACGACGACGACTACAATCATGCACTATTAGATTGTTTACTTTATTGTTATGAGAGTTTCGATGGTAACTAAGCATGAATATTACACATGGATTAAATTTCTCCAGATGAGCCAATAGAGAGCTTCGACCTGATTACATTGAGTGTAAAATCACTGATGTATCTTCTACAGTAACGGAGATATGCGAGTTTGAAATTTTATATAATGTTTTTGTAAAACATGTTACCAAGGATGTATTACATTGTTTCAACAATCAAAGTGGTTATTTCAAATCTCCACGACGACGACTACAATCATGCACAATAAGGTAGTTTACTTTATTGTTATGAGAGTTTCCATGGTAACTAAGCATGAATATTACACATGGATTAAATTTCTCCAGATGAGCCAATAGAGAGCTTCGACCTGATTACATTGAGTGTAAAATCACTGATGTATCTTCTACAGTAACGGAGATATGCGAGTTTGAAATTTTATATAATGTTTTTGTAAAACATGTTTCCAAGGATGTATTACATTGTTTCAACAATCAAAGTGGTTATTTCAAATCTCCACGACGACGACTACAATCATGCACAATAAGGTAGTTTACTTTATTGTTATGAGAGTTTCCATGGTAACTAAGCATGAATATTACAAATGGATTAAATTTTTCCAGATGAGTCAATAGAGAGCTTCGACCTCATTACATTGAGTGTAAATTCACTGATGTATCTTCTACAGTAACGGAGATATGCGAGTTTGAAATTTTGTATAATGTTTTTGTAAAACATGTTTCCAAGGATGTATTACATTGTTTCAACAATCAAAGTGGTTATTTCAAATCTCCACGACGACGACTACAATCATGCACAATTAGATTGTTTACTTTATTGTTATGAGAGTTTCGATGGTAACTAAGCATGAATATTACACATGGATTAAATTTCTCCAGATGAGCCAATAGAGAGCTTCGACCTGATTACATTGAGTGTAAAATCACTGATATATCTTCTACAGTAACGGAGATATGCGAGTTTGAAATTTTATATAATGTTTTTGTAAAACATGTTTCCAAGGATGTATTACATTGTTTCAACAATGAAAGTGGTTATTTCAAATCTCCACGACGACGACTACAATCATGCACAAATAGATTGTTTACTTTATTGTTATGAGAGTTTCCATGGTAACTAAGCATGAATATTACACATGGCTCAAATTTTTTCCGTTGAGCCAATAGAGAGCTTCAACCTGATTACATTGAGTGTAAAACCACTGCTGTATCTTCTATAGTAACGGAGGTATGCGAGTTTGAAATTTTATATAATGTTTTTGTAAAACATGTATCCAAGGATGTATTACATTGTTTCAACAATCAAAGTGGTTATTTCAAATCTCCGCGACGACGACTACAATCATGAACAAATAGATTGTTTACTTTATTGTTACGAGACTTTCCATGGTAACTAAGCATGAATATTACACATGGATTAAATTTTTGCGGATGAGCCAATAAAGGGCTTCGACCTGATTACATTGAGTTCAAAATCAATGCTGTATCTTCCATAATAACGGAGATATGCGAGTTTGAAATTTTATATAATATTTTTGTAAAACATGTATCCAAGGATGCATTACATTGTTTCAACAATCAAAGTGGTTATTTCAAATCTCCGCGACGACGACTACAATCATGAACAAATAGATTGTTTACTTTATTGTTATGAGAGTTTCCATGGTAACTAAGCATGAATATTACACATGGATTAAATTTTTCCGGATGAGCCAATAAAGGGCTTCGACCTGATTACATTGAGTTCAAAATCAATGCTGTATCTTCCATAATAACGGAGATGTGCGAGTTTGAAATTTTATATAATGTTTTTGTAAAACATGTATCCAAGGATGTATTACATTGTTTCAACAATCAAAGCGGTTATTTCAAATCTCCGCGACGACGACTACAATCATGAACAAATAGATTGTTTACTTTATTGTTACGAGAGTTTCCATGGTAACTAAGCATGAATATTACACATGAATTAAATTTTTCCGGATGAGCCAATAAAGGGCTTCGACCTGATTACATTGAGTTCAAAATCAATGCTGTATCTTCCATAATAACGGAGATATGCGAGTTTGAAATTTTATATAATATTTTTTTAAAACATGTATCCAAGGATGTATTACATTGTTTCAACAATCAAAGTGGTTATTTCAAATCTCCGCGACGACGACTACAATCATGAACAAATAGATTGTTTACTTTATTGTTACGAGACTTTCCATGGTAACTAAGCATGAATATTACACATGGATTAAATTTTTGCGGATGAGCCAATAAAGGGCTTCGACCTGATTACATTGAGTTCAAAATCAATGCTGTATCTTCCATAATAACGGAGATGTGCGAGTTTGAAATTTTATATAATGTTTTTGTAAAACATGTATCCAAGGATGTATTACATTGTTTCAACAATCAAAGCGGTTATTTCAAATCTCCGCGACGACGACTACAATCATGAACAAATAGATTGTTTAATTTATTGTTACGAGACTTTCCATGGTAACTAAGCATGAATATTACACATGGATTAAATTTCTCCAGATGAGCCAATAGAGAGCTTCGACCTGATTACATTGAGTGTAAAATCACTGATGTATCTTCTACAGTAACGGAGATATGCGAGTTTGAAATTTTATATAATGTTTGTAAAACATGTTTCCAAGGATGTATTACATTGTTTCAACAATGAAAGTGGTTATTTCAAATCTCCACGACGACGACTACAATCGTGCACAATTAGGTTGTTTACTTTATTGTTATGAGAGTTTCCATGGTAACTAAGCATGAATATTACACATGGATTAAATTTTTCCAGATGAGCCAATAGAGAGCTTCGACCTCATTACATTGAGTGTAAAATCACTGATGAATCTTCTACAGTAACGGAGATATGCGAGTTTGAAATTTTGTATAATGATTTTGTAAAACATGTTTCCAAGGATGTATTACATTGTTTCAACAATCAAAGTGGTTATTTCAAATCTCCACGACGACGACTACAATCATGCACTATTAGATTGTTTACTTTATTGTTATGAGAGTTTCGATGGTAACTAAGCATGAATATTACACATGGATTAAATTTCTCCAGATGAGCCAATAGAGAGCTTCGACCTGATTACATTGAGTGTAAAATCACTGATGTATCTTCTACAGTAACGGAGATATGCGAGTTTGAAATTTTATATAATGTTTTTGTAAAACATGTTACCAAGGATGTATTACATTGTTTCAACAATCAAAGTGGTTATTTCAAATCTCCACGACGACGACTACAATCATGCACAATAAGGTAGTTTACTTTATTGTTATGAGAGTTTCCATGGTAACTAAGCATGAATATTACACATGGATTAAATTTCTCCAGATGAGCCAATAGAGAGCTTCGACCTGATTACATTGAGTGTAAAATCACTGATGTATCTTCTACAGTAACGGAGATATGCGAGTTTGAAATTTTATATAATGTTTTTGTAAAACATGTTTCCAAGGATGTATTACATTGTTTCAACAATCAAAGTGGTTATTTCAAATCTCCACGACGACGACTACAATCATGCACAATAAGGTAGTTTACTTTATTGTTATGAGAGTTTCCATGGTAACTAAGCATGAATATTACAAATGGATTAAATTTTTCCAGATGAGTCAATAGAGAGCTTCGACCTCATTACATTGAGTGTAAATTCACTGATGTATCTTCTACAGTAACGGAGATATGCGAGTTTGAAATTTTGTATAATGTTTTTGTAAAACATGTTTCCAAGGATGTATTACATTGTTTCAACAATCAAAGTGGTTATTTCAAATCTCCACGACGACGACTACAATCATGCACAATTAGATTGTTTACTTTATTGTTATGAGAGTTTCGATGGTAACTAAGCATGAATATTACACATGGATTAAATTTCTCCAGATGAGCCAATAGAGAGCTTCGACCTGATTACATTGAGTGTAAAATCACTGATATATCTTCTACAGTAACGGAGATATGCGAGTTTGAAATTTTATATAATGTTTTTGTAAAACATGTTTCCAAGGATGTATTACATTGTTTCAACAATGAAAGTGGTTATTTCAAATCTCCACGACGACGACTACAATCATGCACAAATAGATTGTTTACTTTATTGTTATGAGAGTTTCCATGGTAACTAAGCATGAATATTACACATGGCTCAAATTTTTTCCGTTGAGCCAATAGAGAGCTTCAACCTGATTACATTGAGTGTAAAACCACTGCTGTATCTTCTATAGTAACGGAGGTATGCGAGTTTGAAATTTTATATAATGTTTTTGTAAAACATGTATCCAAGGATGTATTACATTGTTTCAACAATCAAAGTGGTTATTTCAAATCTCCGCGACGACGACTACAATCATGAACAAATAGATTGTTTACTTTATTGTTACGAGACTTTCCATGGTAACTAAGCATGAATATTACACATGGATTAAATTTTTGCGGATGAGCCAATAAAGGGCTTCGACCTGATTACATTGAGTTCAAAATCAATGCTGTATCTTCCATAATAACGGAGATATGCGAGTTTGAAATTTTATATAATATTTTTGTAAAACATGTATCCAAGGATGTATTACATTGTTTCAACAATCAAAGTGGTTATTTCAAATCTCCGCGACGACGACTACAATCATGAACAAATAGATTGTTTACTTTATTGTTATGAGAGTTTCCATGGTAACTAAGCATGAATATTACACATGGATTAAATTTTTCCGGATGAGCCAATAAAGGGCTTCGATCTGATTACATTGAGTTCAAAATCAATGCTGTATCTTCCATAATAACGGAGATATGCGAGTTTGAAATTTTATATAATATTTTTTTAAAACATGTATCCAAGGATGTATTACATTGTTTCAACAATCAAAGTGGTTATTTCAAATCTCCGCGACGACGACTACAATCATGAACAAATAGATTGTTTACTTTATTGTTATGAGAGTTTCCATGGTAACTAAGCTTGAATATTACACATGGATTAAATTTTTCCGGATGAGCCAATAAAGGGCTTCGACCTGATTACATTGAGTTCAAAATCAATGCTGTATCTTCCATAATAACGGAGATGTGCGAGTTTGAAATTTTATATAATGTTTTTGTAAAACATGTATCCAAGGATGTATTACATTGTTTCAACAATCAAAGCGGTTATTTCAAATCTCCGCGACGACGACTACAATCATGAACAAATAGATTGTTTACTTTATTGTTACGAGAGTTTCCATGGTAACTAAGCATGAATATTACACATGAATTAAATTTTTCCGGATGAGCCAATAAAGGGCTTCGACCTGATTACATTGAGTTCAAAATCAATGCTGTATCTTCCATAATAACGGAGATATGCGAGTTTGAAATTTTATATAATATTTTTTTAAAACATGTATCCAAGGATGTATTACATTGTTTCAACAATCAAAGTGGTTATTTCAAATCTCCGCGACGACGACTACAATCATGAACAAATAGATTGTTTACTTTATTGTTACGAGACTTTCCATGGTAACTAAGCATGAATATTACACATGGATTAAATTTTTGCGGATGAGCCAATAAAGGGCTTCGACCTGATTACATTGAGTTCAAAATCAATGCTGTATCTTCCATAATAACGGAGATGTGCGAGTTTGAAATTTTATATAATGTTTTTGTAAAACATGTATCCAAGGATGTATTACATTGTTTCAACAATCAAAGCGGTTATTTCAAATCTCCGCGACGACGACTACAATCATGAACAAATAGATTGTTTACTTTATTGTTACGAGAGTTTCCATGGTAACTAAGCATGAATATTACACATGAATTAAATTTTTCCGGATGAGCCAATAAAGGGCTTCGACCTGATTACATTGAGTTCAAAATCAATGCTGTATCTTCCATAATAACGGAGATATGCGAGTTTGAAATTTTATATAATATTTTTTTAAAACATGTATCCAAGGATGTATTACATTGTTTCAACAATCAAAGTGGTTATTTCAAATCTCCGCGACGACGACTACAATCATGAACAAATAGATTGTTTAATTTATTGTTACGAGACTTTCCATGGTAACTAAGCATGAATATTACACATGGATTAAATTTCTCCAGATGAGCCAATAGAGAGCTTCGACCTGATTACATTGAGTGTAAAATCACTGATGTATCTTCTACAGTAACGGAGATATGCGAGTTTGAAATTTTATATAATGTTTGTAAAACATGTTTCCAAGGATGTATTACATTGTTTCAACAATGAAAGTGGTTATTTCAAATCTCCACGACGACGACTACAATCGTGCACAATTAGGTTGTTTACTTTATTGTTATGAGAGTTTCCATGGTAACTAAGCATGAATATTACACATGGATTAAATTTTTCCAGATGAGCCAATAGAGAGCTTCGACCTCATTACATTGAGTGTAAAATCACTGATGAATCTTCTACAGTAACGGAGATATGCGAGTTTGAAATTTTGTATAATGATTTTGTAAAACATGTTTCCAAGGATGTATTACATTGTTTCAACAATCAAAGTGGTTATTTCAAATCTCCACGACGACGACTACAATCATGCACTATTAGATTGTTTACTTTATTGTTATGAGAGTTTCGATGGTAACTAAGCATGAATATTACACATGGATTAAATTTCTCCAGATGAGCCAATAGAGAGCTTCGACCTGATTACATTGAGTGTAAAATCACTGATGTATCTTCTACAGTAACGGAGATATGCGAGTTTGAAATTTTATATAATGTTTTTGTAAAACATGTTACCAAGGATGTATTACATTGTTTCAACAATCAAAGTGGTTATTTCAAATCTCCACGACGACGACTACAATCATGCACAATAAGGTAGTTTACTTTATTGTTATGAGAGTTTCCATGGTAACTAAGCATGAATATTACACATGGATTAAATTTCTCCAGATGAGCCAATAGAGAGCTTCGACCTGATTACATTGAGTGTAAAATCACTGATGTATCTTCTACAGTAACGGAGATATGCGAGTTTGAAATTTTATATAATGTTTTTGTAAAACATGTTTCCAAGGATGTATTACATTGTTTCAACAATCAAAGTGGTTATTTCAAATCTCCACGACGACGACTACAATCATGCACAATAAGGTAGTTTACTTTATTGTTATGAGAGTTTCCATGGTAACTAAGCATGAATATTACAAATGGATTAAATTTTTCCAGATGAGTCAATAGAGAGCTTCGACCTCATTACATTGAGTGTAAATTCACTGATGTATCTTCTACAGTAACGGAGATATGCGAGTTTGAAATTTTGTATAATGTTTTTGTAAAACATGTTTCCAAGGATGTATTACATTGTTTCAACAATCAAAGTGGTTATTTCAAATCTCCACGACGACGACTACAATCATGCACAATTAGATTGTTTACTTTATTGTTATGAGAGTTTCGATGGTAACTAAGCATGAATATTACACATGGATTAAATTTCTCCAGATGAGCCAATAGAGAGCTTCGACCTGATTACATTGAGTGTAAAATCACTGATATATCTTCTACAGTAACGGAGATATGCGAGTTTGAAATTTTATATAATGTTTTTGTAAAACATGTTTCCAAGGATGTATTACATTGTTTCAACAATGAAAGTGGTTATTTCAAATCTCCACGACGACGACTACAATCATGCACAAATAGATTGTTTACTTTATTGTTACGAGACTTTCCATGGTAACTAAGCATGAATATTACACATGGATTAAATTTTTGCGGATGAGCCAATAAAGGGCTTCGACCTGATTACATTGAGTTCAAAATCAATGCTGTATCTTCCATAATAACGGAGATATGCGAGTTTGAAATTTTATATAATATTTTTGTAAAACATGTATCCAAGGATGTATTACATTGTTTCAACAATCAAAGTGGTTATTTCAAATCTCCGCGACGACGACTACAATCATGAACAAATAGATTGTTTACTTTATTGTTATGAGAGTTTCCATGGTAACTAAGCATGAATATTACACATGGATTAAATTTTTCCGGATGAGCCAATAAAGGGCTTCGATCTGATTACATTGAGTTCAAAATCAATGCTGTATCTTCCATAATAACGGAGATATGCGAGTTTGAAATTTTATATAATATTTTTTTAAAACATGTATCCAAGGATGTATTACATTGTTTCAACAATCAAAGTGGTTATTTCAAATCTCCGCGACGACGACTACAATCATGAACAAATAGATTGTTTACTTTATTGTTATGAGAGTTTCCATGGTAACTAAGCTTGAATATTACACATGGATTAAATTTTTCCGGATGAGCCAATAAAGGGCTTCGACCTGATTACATTGAGTTCAAAATCAATGCTGTATCTTCCATAATAACGGAGATGTGCGAGTTTGAAATTTTATATAATGTTTTTGTAAAACATGTATCCAAGGATGTATTACATTGTTTCAACAATCAAAGCGGTTATTTCAAATCTCCGCGACGACGACTACAATCATGAACAAATAGATTGTTTACTTTATTGTTACGAGAGTTTCCATGGTAACTAAGCATGAATATTACACATGAATTAAATTTTTCCGGATGAGCCAATAAAGGGCTTCGACCTGATTACATTGAGTTCAAAATCAATGCTGTATCTTCCATAATAACGGAGATATGCGAGTTTGAAATTTTATATAATATTTTTTTAAAACATGTATCCAAGGATGTATTACATTGTTTCAACAATCAAAGTGGTTATTTCAAATCTCCGCGACGACGACTACAATCATGAACAAATAGATTGTTTACTTTATTGTTACGAGACTTTCCATGGTAACTAAGCATGAATATTACACATGGATTAAATTTTTGCGGATGAGCCAATAAAGGGCTTCGACCTGATTACATTGAGTTCAAAATCAATGCTGTATCTTCCATAATAACGGAGATATGCGAGTTTAAAATTTTATATAATATTTTTGTAAAACATGTATCCAAGGATGTATTACATTGTTTCAACAATCAAAGTGGTTATTTCAAATCTCCGCGACGACGACTACAATCATGAACAAATAGATTGTTTACTTTATTGTTATGAGAGTTTCCATGGTAACTAAGCATGAATATTACACATGGATTAAATTTTTTCCGTTGAGCCAATAGAGAGCTTCAACCTGATTACATTGAGTGTAAAACCACTGCTGTATCTTCTATAGTAACTGAGATATGCGAGTTTGAAATTTTATATAATGTTTTTGTAAAACATTATTCCAAGGATGTTTTACATTGTTTCAACAATCAAAGTGGTTATTTCAAATCTCCGCGACGACGACTACAATCATGAACAAATAGATTGTTTACTTTATTGTTATGAGAGTTTCCATGGTAACTAAGCATGAATATTACACATGGATTAAATTTTTTCGGATGAGCCAATAGAGAGCTTCAACCTGATTACATTGAGTGTAAAACCACTGCTGTATCTTCTATAGTAACGGAGATATGCGAGTTTGAAATTTTATATAATGTTTTTGTAAAACATGTATCCAAGGATGTATTACATTGTTTCAACAATCAAAGTGGTTATTTCAAATCTCCGCGACGACAACTACAATCATGAACAAATAGATTGTTTACTTTATTGTTATGATAGTTTCCATGGTAACTAAGCATGAATATTACACATGGATTAAATTTTTTCGGATGAGCCAATAGAGAGCTTCAACCTGATTACATTGAGTTCAAAATCAATGCTGTATCTTCCATAATAACGGAGATGTGCGAGTTTGAAATTTTATATAATGTTTTTGTAAAACATGTATCCAAGGATGTATTACATTGTTTCAACAATCAAAGCGGTTATTTCAAATCTCCGCGACGACGACTACAATCATGAACAAATAGATTGTTTACTTTATTGTTACGAGAGTTTCCATGGTAACTAAGCATGAATATTACACATGGATTAAATTTTTTCGGTTGAGCCAATAGAGAGCTTCAACCTGATTACATTGAGTGTAAAACCACTGCTGTATCTTCTATAGTAACTGAGATATGCGAGTTTGAAATTTTATATAATGTTTTTGTAAAACATTATTCCAAGGATGTATTACATTGTTTCAACAATCAAGGTGGTTATTTCAAATCTCCACAACGACGACTACAATTATGCCCAAATAGATTGTTTACTTTATTGTTACGAGAGTTTCCATGGTAACTAAGCATGAATATTACACATGAATTAAATTTTTCCGGATGAGCCAATAAAGGGCTTCGACCTGATTACATTGAGTTCAAAATCAATGCTGTATCTTCCATAATAACGGAGATATGCGAGTTTGAAATTTTATATAATATTTTTTTAAAACATGTATCCAAGGATGTATTACATTGTTTCAACAATCAAAGTGGTTATTTCAAATCTCCGCGACGACGACTACAATCATGAACAAATAGATTGTTTACTTTATTGTTACGAGACTTTCCATGGTAACTAAGCATGAATATTACACATGGATTAAATTTTTGCGGATGAGCCAATAAAGGGCTTCGACCTGATTACATTGAGTTCAAAATCAATGCTGTATCTTCCATAATAACGGAGATATGCGAGTTTAAAATTTTATATAATATTTTTGTAAAACATGTATCCAAGGATGTATTACATTGTTTCAACAATCAAAGTGGTTATTTCAAATCTCCGCGACGACGACTACAATCATGAACAAATAGATTGTTTACTTTATTGTTATGAGAGTTTCCATGGTAACTAAGCATGAATATTACACATGGATTAAATTTTTTCCGTTGAGCCAATAGAGAGCTTCAACCTGATTACATTGAGTGTAAAACCACTGCTGTATCTTCTATAGTAACTGAGATATGCGAGTTTGAAATTTTATATAATGTTTTTGTAAAACATTATTCCAAGGATGTTTTACATTGTTTCAACAATCAAAGTGGTTATTTCAAATCTCCGCGACGACGACTACAATCATGAACAAATAGATTGTTTACTTTATTGTTATGAGAGTTTCCATGGTAACTAAGCATGAATATTACACATGGATTAAATTTTTTCGGATGAGCCAATAGAGAGCTTCAACCTGATTACATTGAGTGTAAAACCACTGCTGTATCTTCTATAGTAACGGAGATATGCGAGTTTGAAATTTTATATAATGTTTTTGTAAAACATGTATCCAAGGATGTATTACATTGTTTCAACAATCAAAGTGGTTATTTCAAATCTCCGCGACGACAACTACAATCATGAACAAATAGATTGTTTACTTTATTGTTATGATAGTTTCCATGGTAACTAAGCATGAATATTACACATGGATTAAATTTTTTCGGATGAGCCAATAGAGAGCTTCAACCTGATTACATTGAGTTCAAAATCAATGCTGTATCTTCCATAATAACGGAGATGTGCGAGTTTGAAATTTTATATAATGTTTTTGTAAAACATGTATCCAAGGATGTATTACATTGTTTCAACAATCAAAGCGGTTATTTCAAATCTCCGCGACGACGACTACAATCATGAACAAATAGATTGTTTACTTTATTGTTACGAGAGTTTCCATGGTAACTAAGCATGAATATTACACATGGATTAAATTTTTTCGGTTGAGCCAATAGAGAGCTTCAACCTGATTACATTGAGTGTAAAACCACTGCTGTATCTTCTATAGTAACTGAGATATGCGAGTTTGAAATTTTATATAATGTTTTTGTAAAACATTATTCCAAGGATGTATTACATTGTTTCAACAATCAAGGTGGTTATTTCAAATCTCCACAACGACGACTACAATTATGCCCAAATAGATTGTTTACTTTATTGTTACGAGAGTTTCCATGGTAACTAAGCCTGAATATTACACATGGCTCAATTTTTTTCCGTTGAGCCAATAGAGAGCTTCAACCTGATTACATTGAGTGTAAAACCACTGCTGTATCTTCTATAGTAACGGAGATATGCGAGTTTGAAATTTTATATAATGTTTTTGTAAAACATGTATCCAAGGATGTATTACATTGTTTCAACAATCAAAGCGGTTATTTCAAATCTCCGCGACGACGACTACAATCATGAACAAATAGATTGTTTACTTTATTGTTATGAGAGTTTCCATGGTAACTAAGCTTGAATATTACACATGGATTAAATTTTTGCGGATGAGCCAATAAAGGGCTTCGACCTGATTACATTGAGTTCAAAATCAATGCTGTATCTTCCATAATAACGGAGATATGCGAGTTTAAAATTTTATATAATATTTTTGTAAAACATGTATCCAAGGATGTATTACATTGTTTCAACAATCAAAGTGGTTATTTCAAATCTCCGCGACGACGACTACAATCATGAACAAATAGATTGTTTACTTTATTGTTATGAGAGTTTCCATGGTAACTAAGCATGAATATTACACATGGATTAAATTTTTTCCGTTGAGCCAATAGAGAGCTTCAACCTGATTACATTGAGTGTAAAACCACTGCTGTATCTTCTATAGTAACTGAGATATGCGAGTTTGAAATTTTATATAATGTTTTTGTAAAACATTATTCCAAGGATGTTTTACATTGTTTCAACAATCAAAGTGGTTATTTCAAATCTCCGCGACGACGACTACAATCATGAACAAATAGATTGTTTACTTTATTGTTATGAGAGTTTCCATGGTAACTAAGCATGAATATTACACATGGATTAAATTTTTTCGGATGAGCCAATAGAGAGCTTCAACCTGATTACATTGAGTGTAAAACCACTGCTGTATCTTCTATAGTAACGGAGATATGCGAGTTTGAAATTTTATATAATGTTTTTGTAAAACATGTATCCAAGGATGTATTACATTGTTTCAACAATCAAAGTGGTTATTTCAAATCTCCGCGACGACAACTACAATCATGAACAAATAGATTGTTTACTTTATTGTTATGATAGTTTCCATGGTAACTAAGCATGAATATTACACATGGATTAAATTTTTTCGGATGAGCCAATAGAGAGCTTCAACCTGATTACATTGAGTTCAAAATCAATGCTGTATCTTCCATAATAACGGAGATGTGCGAGTTTGAAATTTTATATAATGTTTTTGTAAAACATGTATCCAAGGATGTATTACATTGTTTCAACAATCAAAGCGGTTATTTCAAATCTCCGCGACGACGACTACAATCATGAACAAATAGATTGTTTACTTTATTGTTACGAGAGTTTCCATGGTAACTAAGCATGAATATTACACATGGATTAAATTTTTTCGGTTGAGCCAATAGAGAGCTTCAACCTGATTACATTGAGTGTAAAACCACTGCTGTATCTTCTATAGTAACTGAGATATGCGAGTTTGAAATTTTATATAATGTTTTTGTAAAACATTATTCCAAGGATGTATTACATTGTTTCAACAATCAAGGTGGTTATTTCAAATCTCCACAACGACGACTACAATTATGCCCAAATAGATTGTTTACTTTATTGTTACGAGAGTTTCCATGGTAACTAAGCCTGAATATTACACATGGCTCAATTTTTTTCCGTTGAGCCAATAGAGAGCTTCAACCTGATTACATTGAGTGTAAAACCACTGCTGTATCTTCTATAGTAACGGAGATATGCGAGTTTGAAATTTTATATAATGTTTTTGTAAAACATGTATCCAAGGATGTATTACATTGTTTCAACAATCAAAGCGGTTATTTCAAATCTCCGCGACGACGACTACAATCATGAACAAATAGATTGTTTACTTTATTGTTATGAGAGTTTCCATGGTAACTAAGCTTGAATATTACACATGGATTAAATTTTTGCGGATGAGCCAATAAAGGGCTTCGACCTGATTACATTGAGTTCAAAATCAATGCTGTATCTTCCATAATAACGGAGATATGCGAGTTTAAAATTTTATATAATATTTTTGTAAAACATGTATCCAAGGATGTATTACATTGTTTCAACAATCAAAGTGGTTATTTCAAATCTCCGCGACGACAACTACAATCATGAACAAATAGATTGTTTACTTTATTGTTATGATAGTTTCCATGGTAACTAAGCATGAATATTACACATGGATTAAATTTTTTCGGATGAGCCAATAGAGAGCTTCAACCTGATTACATTGAGTTCAAAATCAATGCTGTATCTTCCATAATAACGGAGATGTGCGAGTTTGAAATTTTATATAATGTTTTTGTAAAACATGTATCCAAGGATGTATTACATTGTTTCAACAATCAAAGCGGTTATTTCAAATCTCCGCGACGACGACTACAATCATGAACAAATAGATTGTTTACTTTATTGTTACGAGAGTTTCCATGGTAACTAAGCATGAATATTACACATGGATTAAATTTTTTCGGTTGAGCCAATAGAGAGCTTCAACCTGATTACATTGAGTGTAAAACCACTGCTGTATCTTCTATAGTAACTGAGATATGCGAGTTTGAAATTTTATATAATGTTTTTGTAAAACATTATTCCAAGGATGTATTACATTGTTTCAACAATCAAGGTGGTTATTTCAAATCTCCACAACGACGACTACAATTATGCCCAAATAGATTGTTTACTTTATTGTTACGAGAGTTTCCATGGTAACTAAGCCTGAATATTACACATGGCTCAATTTTTTTCCGTTGAGCCAATAGAGAGCTTCAACCTGATTACATTGAGTGTAAAACCACTGCTGTATCTTCTATAGTAACGGAGATATGCGAGTTTGAAATTTTATATAATGTTTTTGTAAAACATGTATCCAAGGATGTATTACATTGTTTCAACAATCAAAGCGGTTATTTCAAATCTCCGCGACGACGACTACAATCATGAACAAATAGATTGTTTACTTTATTGTTATGAGAGTTTCCATGGTAACTAAGCTTGAATATTACACATGGATTAAATTTTTGCGGATGAGCCAATAAAGGGCTTCGACCTGATTACATTGAGTTCAAAATCAATGCTGTATCTTCCATAATAACGGAGATATGCGAGTTTAAAATTTTATATAATATTTTTGTAAAACATGTATCCAAGGATGTATTACATTGTTTCAACAATCAAAGTGGTTATTTCAAATCTCCGCGACGACGACTACAATCATGAACAAATAGATTGTTTACTTTATTGTTATGAGAGTTTCCATGGTAACTAAGCATGAATATTACACATGGATTAAATTTTTTCCGTTGAGCCAATAGAGAGCTTCAACCTGATTACATTGAGTGTAAAACCACTGCTGTATCTTCTATAGTAACTGAGATATGCGAGTTTGAAATTTTATATAATGTTTTTGTAAAACATTATTCCAAGGATGTTTTACATTGTTTCAACAATCAAAGTGGTTATTTCAAATCTCCGCGACGACGACTACAATCATGAACAAATAGATTGTTTACTTTATTGTTATGAGAGTTTCCATGGTAACTAAGCATGAATATTACACATGGATTAAATTTTTTCGGATGAGCCAATAGAGAGCTTCAACCTGATTACATTGAGTGTAAAACCACTGCTGTATCTTCTATAGTAACGGAGATATGCGAGTTTGAAATTTTATATAATGTTTTTGTAAAACATGTATCCAAGGATGTATTACATTGTTTCAACAATCAAAGTGGTTATTTCAAATCTCCGCGACGACAACTACAATCATGAACAAATAGATTGTTTACTTTATTGTTATGATAGTTTCCATGGTAACTAAGCATGAATATTACACATGGATTAAATTTTTTCGGATGAGCCAATAGAGAGCTTCAACCTGATTACATTGAGTTCAAAATCAATGCTGTATCTTCCATAATAACGGAGATGTGCGAGTTTGAAATTTTATATAATGTTTTTGTAAAACATGTATCCAAGGATGTATTACATTGTTTCAACAATCAAAGCGGTTATTTCAAATCTCCGCGACGACGACTACAATCATGAACAAATAGATTGTTTACTTTATTGTTACGAGAGTTTCCATGGTAACTAAGCATGAATATTACACATGGATTAAATTTTTTCGGTTGAGCCAATAGAGAGCTTCAACCTGATTACATTGAGTGTAAAACCACTGCTGTATCTTCTATAGTAACTGAGATATGCGAGTTTGAAATTTTATATAATGTTTTTGTAAAACATTATTCCAAGGATGTATTACATTGTTTCAACAATCAAGGTGGTTATTTCAAATCTCCACAACGACGACTACAATTATGCCCAAATAGATTGTTTACTTTATTGTTACGAGAGTTTCCATGGTAACTAAGCCTGAATATTACACATGGCTCAAATTTTTTCCGTTGAGCCAATAGAGAGCTTCAACCTGATTACATTGAGTGTAAAACCACTGCTGTATCTTCTATAGTAACGGAGATATGCGAGTTTGAAATTTTATATAATGTTTTTGTAAAACATGTATCCAAGGATGTATTACATTGTTTCAACAATCAAAGCGGTTATTTCAAATCTCCGCGACGACGACTACAATCATGAACAAATAGATTGTTTACTTTATTGTTATGAGAGTTTCCATGGTAACTAAGCTTGAATATTACACATGGATTAAATTTTTCCGGATGAGCCAATAAAGGGCTTCGACCTGATTACATTGAGTTCAAAATCAATGCTGTATCTTCCATAATAACGGAGATGTGCGAGTTTGAAATTTTATATAATGTTTTTGTAAAACATGTATCCAAGGATGTATTACATTGTTTCAACAATCAAAGCGGTTATTTCAAATCTCCGCGACGACGACTACAATCATGAACAAATAGATTGTTTACTTTATTGTTACGAGAGTTTCCATGGTAACTAAGCATGAATATTACACATGAATTAAATTTTTCCGGATGAGCCAATAAAGGGCTTCGACCTGATTACATTGAGTTCAAAATCAATGCTGTATCTTCCATAATAACGGAGATATGCGAGTTTGAAATTTTATATAATATTTTTTTAAAACATGTATCCAAGGATGTATTACATTGTTTCAACAATCAAAGTGGTTATTTCAAATCTCCGCGACGACGACTACAATCATGAACAAATAGATTGTTTAATTTATTGTTACGAGACTTTCCATGGTAACTAAGCATGAATATTACACATGGATTAAATTTTTGCGGATGAGCCAATAAAGGGCTTCGACCTGATTACATTGAGTTCAAAATCAATGCTGTATCTTCCATAATAACGGAGATATGCGAGTTTAAAATTTTATATAATATTTTTGTAAAACATGTATCCAAGGATGTATTACATTGTTTCAACAATCAAAGTGGTTATTTCAAATCTCCGCGAAGACGACTACAATCATGAACAAATAGATTGTTTACTTTATTGTTATGAGAGTTTCCATGGTAACTAAGCATGAATATTACACATGGATTAAATTTTTCCGGATGAGCCAATAAAGGGCTTCGATCTGATTACATTGAGTTCAAAATCAATGCTGTATCTTCCATAATAACGGAGATATGCGAGTTTGAAATTTTATATAATATTTTTTTAAAACATGTATCCAAGGATGTATTACATTGTTTCAACAATCAAAGTGGTTATTTCAAATCTCCGCGACGACGACTACAATCATGAACAAATAGATTGTTTACTTTATTGTTATGAGAGTTTCCATGGTAACTAAGCTTGAATATTACACATGGATTAAATTTTTCCGGATGAGCCAATAAAGGGCTTCGACCTGATTACATTGAGTTCAAAATCAATGCTGTATCTTCCATAATAACGGAGATGTGCGAGTTTGAAATTTTATATAATGTTTTTGTAAAACATGTATCCAAGGATGTATTACATTGTTTCAACAATCAAAGCGGTTATTTCAAATCTCCTCGACGACGACTACAATCATGAACAAATAGATTGTTTACTTTATTGTTATGAGAGTTTCCATGGTAACTAAGCATGAATATTACACATGAATTAAATTTTTCCGGATGAGCCAATAAAGGGCTTCGACCTGATTACATTGAGTTCAAAATCAATGCTGTATCTTCCATAATAACGGAGATATGCGAGTTTGAAATTTTATATAATATTTTTTTAAAACATGTATCCAAGGATGTATTACATTGTTTCAACAATCAAAGTGGTTATTTCAAATCTCCGCGACGACGACTACAATCATGAACAAATAGATTGTTTACTTTATTGTTATGAGAGTTTCCATGGTAACTAAGCTTGAATATTACACATGGATTAAATTTTTCCGGATGAGCCAATAAAGGGCTTCGACCTGATTACATTGAGTTCAAAATCAATGCTGTATCTTCCATAATAACGGAGATGTGCGAGTTTGAAATTTTATATAATGTTTTTGTAAAACATTATTCCAAGGATGTTTTACATTGTTTCAACAATCAAAGTGGTTATTTCAAATCTCCGCGACGACGACTACAATCATGAACAAATAGATTGTTTACTTTATTGTTATGAGAGTTTCCATGGTAACTAAGCATGAATATTACACATGGATTAAATTTTTTCGGATGAGCCAATAGAGAGCTTCAACCTGATTACATTGAGTGTAAAACCACTGCTGTATCTTCTATAGTAACGGAGATATGCGAGTTTGAAATTTTATATAATGTTTTTGTAAAACATGTATCCAAGGATGTATTACATTGTTTCAACAATCAAAGTGGTTATTTCAAATCTCCGCGACGACAACTACAATCATGAACAAATAGATTGTTTACTTTATTGTTATGATAGTTTCCATGGTAACTAAGCATGTATATTACACATGGATTAAATTTTTTCGGATGAGCCAATAGAGAGCTTCAACCTGATTACATTGAGTTCAAAATCAATGCTGTATCTTCCATAATAACGGAGATGTGCGAGTTTGAAATTTTATATAATGTTTTTGTAAAACATGTATCCAAGGATGTATTACATTGTTTCAACAATCAAAGCGGTTATTTCAAATCTCCGCGACGACGACTACAATCATGAACAAATAGATTGTTTACTTTATTGTTACGAGAGTTTCCATGGTAACTAAGCATGAATATTACACATGAATTAAATTTTTCCGGATGAGCCAATAAAGGGCTTCGACCTGATTACATTGAGTTCAAAATCAATGCTGTATCTTCCATAATAACGGAGATATGCGAGTTTGAAATTTTATATAATATTTTTTTAAAACATGTATCCAAGGATGTATTACATTGTTTCAACAATCAAAGTGGTTATTTCAAATCTCCGCGACGACGACTACAATCATGAACAAATAGATTGTTTACTTTATTGTTACGAGAGTTTCCATGGTAACTAAGCATGAATATTACACATGGATTAAATTTTTTCGGTTGAGCCAATAGAGAGCTTCAACCTGATTACATTGAGTGTAAAACCACTGCTGTATCTTCTATAGTAACTGAGATATGCGAGTTTGAAATTTTATATAATGTTTTTGTAAAACATTATTCCAAGGATGTATTACATTGTTTCAACAATCAAGGTGGTTATTTCAAATCTCCACAACGACGACTACAATTATGCCCAAATAGATTGTTTACTTTATTGTTACGAGAGTTTCCATGGTAACTAAGCCTGAATATTACACATGGCTCAAATTTTTTCCGTTGAGCCAATAGAGAGCTTCAACCTGATTACATTGAGTGTAAAACCACTGCTGTATCTTCTATAGTAACGGAGATATGCGAGTTTGAAATTTTATATAATGTTTTTGTAAAACATGTATCCAAGGATGTATTACATTGTTTCAACAATCAAAGCGGTTATTTCAAATCTCCGCGACGACGACTACAATCATGAACAAATAGATTGTTTACTTTATTGTTATGAGAGTTTCCATGGTAACTAAGCTTGAATATTACACATGGATTAAATTTTTCCGGATGAGCCAATAAAGGGCTTCGACCTGATTACATTGAGTTCAAAATCAATGCTGTATCTTCCATAATAACGGAGATATGCGAGTTTGAAATTTTATATAATATTTTTTTAAAACATGTATCCAAGGATGTATTACATTGTTTCAACAATCAAAGTGGTTATTTCAAATCTCCGCGACGACGACTACAATCATGAACAAATAGATTGTTTAATTTATTGTTACGAGACTTTCCATGGTAACTAAGCATGAATATTACACATGGATTAAATTTTTGCGGATGAGCCAATAAAGGGCTTCGACCTGATTACATTGAGTTCAAAATCAATGCTGTATCTTCCATAATAACGGAGATATGCGAGTTTAAAATTTTATATAATATTTTTGTAAAACATGTATCCAAGGATGTATTACATTGTTTCAACAATCAAAGTGGTTATTTCAAATCTCCGCGAAGACGACTACAATCATGAACAAATAGATTGTTTACTTTATTGTTATGAGAGTTTCCATGGTAACTAAGCATGAATATTACACATGGATTAAATTTTTCCGGATGAGCCAATAAAGGGCTTCGATCTGATTACATTGAGTTCAAAATCAATGCTGTATCTTCCATAATAACGGAGATATGCGAGTTTGAAATTTTATATAATATTTTTTTAAAACATGTATCCAAGGATGTATTACATTGTTTCAACAATCAAAGTGGTTATTTCAAATCTCCGCGACGACGACTACAATCATGAACAAATAGATTGTTTACTTTATTGTTATGAGAGTTTCCATGGTAACTAAGCTTGAATATTACACATGGATTAAATTTTTCCGGATGAGCCAATAAAGGGCTTCGACCTGATTACATTGAGTTCAAAATCAATGCTGTATCTTCCATAATAACGGAGATGTGCGAGTTTGAAATTTTATATAATGTTTTTGTAAAACATGTATCCAAGGATGTATTACATTGTTTCAACAATCAAAGCGGTTATTTCAAATCTCCTCGACGACGACTACAATCATGAACAAATAGATTGTTTACTTTATTGTTATGAGAGTTTCCATGGTAACTAAGCATGAATATTACACATGAATTAAATTTTTCCGGATGAGCCAATAAAGGGCTTCGACCTGATTACATTGAGTTCAAAATCAATGCTGTATCTTCCATAATAACGGAGATATGCGAGTTTGAAATTTTATATAATATTTTTTTAAAACATGTATCCAAGGATGTATTACATTGTTTCAACAATCAAAGTGGTTATTTCAAATCTCCGCGACGACGACTACAATCATGAACAAATAGATTGTTTACTTTATTGTTATGAGAGTTTCCATGGTAACTAAGCTTGAATATTACACATGGATTAAATTTTTCCGGATGAGCCAATAAAGGGCTTCGACCTGATTACATTGAGTTCAAAATCAATGCTGTATCTTCCATAATAACGGAGATGTGCGAGTTTGAAATTTTATATAATGTTTTTGTAAAACATTATTCCAAGGATGTTTTACATTGTTTCAACAATCAAAGTGGTTATTTCAAATCTCCGCGACGACGACTACAATCATGAACAAATAGATTGTTTACTTTATTGTTATGAGAGTTTCCATGGTAACTAAGCATGAATATTACACATGGATTAAATTTTTTCGGATGAGCCAATAGAGAGCTTCAACCTGATTACATTGAGTGTAAAACCACTGCTGTATCTTCTATAGTAACGGAGATATGCGAGTTTGAAATTTTATATAATGTTTTTGTAAAACATGTATCCAAGGATGTATTACATTGTTTCAACAATCAAAGTGGTTATTTCAAATCTCCGCGACGACAACTACAATCATGAACAAATAGATTGTTTACTTTATTGTTATGATAGTTTCCATGGTAACTAAGCATGTATATTACACATGGATTAAATTTTTTCGGATGAGCCAATAGAGAGCTTCAACCTGATTACATTGAGTTCAAAATCAATGCTGTATCTTCCATAATAACGGAGATGTGCGAGTTTGAAATTTTATATAATGTTTTTGTAAAACATGTATCCAAGGATGTATTACATTGTTTCAACAATCAAAGCGGTTATTTCAAATCTCCGCGACGACGACTACAATCATGAACAAATAGATTGTTTACTTTATTGTTACGAGAGTTTCCATGGTAACTAAGCATGAATATTACACATGGATTAAATTTTTTCGGTTGAGCCAATAGAGAGCTTCAACCTGATTACATTGAGTGTAAAACCACTGCTGTATCTTCTATAGTAACTGAGATATGCGAGTTTGAAATTTTATATAATGTTTTTGTAAAACATTATTCCAAGGATGTATTACATTGTTTCAACAATCAAGGTGGTTATTTCAAATCTCCACAACGACGACTACAATTATGCCCAAATAGATTGTTTACTTTATTGTTACGAGAGTTTCCATGGTAACTAAGCCTGAATATTACACATGGCTCAATTTTTTTCCGTTGAGCCAATAGAGAGCTTCAACCTGATTACATTGAGTGTAAAACCACTGCTGTATCTTCTATAGTAACGGAGATATGCGAGTTTGAAATTTTATATAATGTTTTTGTAAAACATGTATCCAAGGATGTATTACATTGTTTCAACAATCAAAGCGGTTATTTCAAATCTCCGCGACGACGACTACAATCATGAACAAATAGATTGTTTACTTTATTGTTATGAGAGTTTCCATGGTAACTAAGCTTGAATATTACACATGGATTAAATTTTTCCGGATGAGCCAATAAAGGGCTTCGACCTGATTACATTGAGTTCAAAATCAATGCTGTATCTTCCATAATAACGGAGATGTGCGAGTTTGAAATTTTATATAATGTTTTTGTAAAACATGTATCCAAGGATGTATTACATTGTTTCAACAATCAAAGCGGTTATTTCAAATCTCCGCGACGACGACTACAATCATGAACAAATAGATTGTTTACTTTATTGTTACGAGAGTTTCCATGGTAACTAAGCATGAATATTACACATGAATTAAATTTTTCCGGATGAGCCAATAAAGGGCTTCGACCTGATTACATTGAGTTCAAAATCAATGCTGTATCTTCCATAATAACGGAGATATGCGAGTTTGAAATTTTATATAATATTTTTTTAAAACATGTATCCAAGGATGTATTACATTGTTTCAACAATCAAAGTGGTTATTTCAAATCTCCGCGACGACGACTACAATCATGAACAAATAGATTGTTTAATTTATTGTTACGAGACTTTCCATGGTAACTAAGCATGAATATTACACATGGATTAAATTTTTGCGGATGAGCCAATAAAGGGCTTCGACCTGATTACATTGAGTTCAAAATCAATGCTGTATCTTCCATAATAACGGAGATATGCGAGTTTAAAATTTTATATAATATTTTTGTAAAACATGTATCCAAGGATGTATTACATTGTTTCAACAATCAAAGTGGTTATTTCAAATCTCCGCGAAGACGACTACAATCATGAACAAATAGATTGTTTACTTTATTGTTATGAGAGTTTCCATGGTAACTAAGCATGAATATTACACATGGATTAAATTTTTCCGGATGAGCCAATAAAGGGCTTCGATCTGATTACATTGAGTTCAAAATCAATGCTGTATCTTCCATAATAACGGAGATATGCGAGTTTGAAATTTAATATAATATTTTTTTAAAACATGTATCCAAGGATGTATTACATTGTTTCAACAATCAAAGTGGTTATTTCAAATCTCCGCGACGACGACTACAATCATGAACAAATAGATTGTTTACTTTATTGTTATGAGAGTTTCCATGGTAACTAAGCTTGAATATTACACATGGATTAAATTTTTCCGGATGAGCCAATAAAGGGCTTCGACCTGATTACATTGAGTTCAAAATCAATGCTGTATCTTCCATAATAACGGAGATGTGCGAGTTTGAAATTTTATATAATGTTTTTGTAAAACATGTATCCAAGGATGTATTACATTGTTTCAACAATCAAAGCGGTTATTTCAAATCTCCTCGACGACGACTACAATCATGAACAAATAGATTGTTTACTTTATTGTTATGAGAGTTTCCATGGTAACTAAGCATGAATATTACACATGAATTAAATTTTTCCGGATGAGCCAATAAAGGGCTTCGACCTGATTACATTGAGTTCAAAATCAATGCTGTATCTTCCATAATAACGGAGATATGCGAGTTTGAAATTTTATATAATATTTTTTTAAAACATGTATCAGTAGTGTAATTGGGTTGTTTCAAAGTAACACTTTGTAGGTATTTTTTTTTTTATCAATTAAATATTACTTTTTGACATATTTTGACAATTTTTTGTCAACGTTTTAGTGTTTAGCGATGTTTTTAGTACAGTTTTCAATGCAATTTTTTTTTTCCCACTCACACTTGGTAGGTATGCATTTGTAGCTTTTTTTATCAATTGAATATCAGTTTTTGACATATTTTGACAATTTTTTGTCAATGTTTTAGCGTTTAGCGATGTTTTTAGTACAATTTTCAATGCAATTTTTTTTCCCACTCGTACTTGGTAGGTATGCATTTGTAGCTTTTTTTTATCAATTGAATATCAGTTTTTGACATATTTTGACAATTTTTTGTCGATGTTTTAGCGTTTAGCGATGTTTTAGTAAATTTTTTTTTTTCCCGCCTCACACTTGCCACGATCTTACGTGATATAACTTAACCTATTTTTTTTTCTTGAGATAAATATTTTTGATCTTGCAGTTGTCGAATTCGCAAACAGATTTTTTCTAAGTCTTACTGTTTCCAAGATAATCCCACTTCCGGTTGCCATTTTGGATTTCCGAACATAGGTTTTATTCATATTTTACTTACATATAGGCGTACGTGACGAATTCGCAAACAGATTTTTCCTAAGTCTTACTGTTTCCAAGTTAACCCCACTTCCGGTTGCCATTTTGGATTTCCGAGCATAGGTTCTATTCATATTTTTTCTCATGTATAGGTGTATATGATGAATCACCAAACAGATTTTTCCTAAGTCTTACCGTTTCCAAGATAACACCACTTCCGGTCGCCATTTTGGATTTCCGAGCATAGGTTCTATTTATATTTTACTTACATATAGGTGTACATGATGAAACACCAAACAGATTTTTCCTAAGTCTTACTGTTTCCAAGTTAACCCCACTTCCGGTCGCCATTTTGGATTTCCGAGCATAGGTTCTATTCATATTTTTTCTCATGTATAGGTGTATATGATGAATCACCAAACAGATTTTTCCTAAGTCTTACTGTTTCCAAGATAACACCACTTCCGGTCGCCATTTTGGATTTCCGAACATAGGTTCTATTCATACTTTTTCTCACGTATAGGTGTACATGATGAATCCCCAAACAGATTTTTCCTAAGTCTTACCGTTTCCAAGATAACACCACTTCCGGTCGCTATTTTGGATTTCCGAGCATAGGTTTTATTCATATTTTACTTACGTATAGGTGTACGTGATGAATTCGCAAACAGATTTTTTCTAAGTCTTACTGTTTCCAAGATAACCCCACTTCCGGTTGCCATTTTGGATTTCCGAACATAGGTTCTATTCATATTTTTTCTCATGTATAGGCGTACGTGATGAATCTGCAAACAGATTTTTTCTAAGTTTTACTGTTGGTGTAGTACAGCAAAGAGAATTCCACGCCCGAAAATGAGGTATAGTGAGGTACACAGTGTTGCCAACCTCTTACTCGAAAAAATAACCAAGGTTTTTCTTTTTCGGTCTAACCTAACCTCAAACAAGGAGCTGGCAACCTTGCTTGAGGCTTTTCTTGCAGTGTTGCCAGCTGGGGCTCGGTGGGGCTCAGTGCCAACCTCTTACTCGAAAAGTTACCAAGGTTTTTATTTCTTGGGCTAATCTAACCTAACGCGAGGAGCTGGCAATCTTGCTTGAGGCTTTTCTCGCAGTGTTGCCAGCTGGGGCTCGGTGGGGCTCGCAGTGTTGCCAACCTCTTACTCGAAAAAATGACCAAGGTTTTTATCTTGGTCTAACCTAACCTCAAGCAAGGAGCTGGCAATACTGCTTGAGGCTTGTCTTGCAGTGTTGCCAATATTTTACTCGAAAAGTTACCAAGGTTTTTATTTTGGTCTAACCTAACCTAAGGCAAGGAGCTGGCAATCTTGCTTGAGGCCTTACAGTGCATAAAGCAATTTGCCTACTGGTATTTTGCCATAGCTTTTTACAAAAAAAAAAAGAGAGAGGAAAGAGAGGGGAAAGTTAAACAACCGACAGTGTTGCCAACACCTACCTACAGCTTTTTCTTACTTGGCAAGGGCTTAGCCAAATTTATATATTGGCGTAACATACACACACTGGGCAATAGAGCCGGCAACAAACACACACTGCCGTAAAAGAGAGAGATGGATGGATGTGTGTGCGTGTGTGTGTATAATATGTAGCATTATTAACTAGATTATGTTGGCAACCCACCTGCAACTAAAAAATAGAGATGCCAATGTTGCTGTAAGATAAAGAGAGAGACTAAGCTGGCAACAGTGGTGAGCGAATGCGCCTTATTTTAAATTTTTTCCAAGTCCCGGGGGTCAATGTTTATATATATTGTGACCTTTGTAAACACCTCTCGGGGGAACGATGTGCCACACATGCGCGCGCTTTTTATTATTTCCGTATTGTGATGCAAACAAACAAATAATAATTGTTTTTTTTTTTTAGATGGGGGTGTTTTTTGATATATTTTTTCGATAACTCTTACTATTTTCGAGATATTTGCAATTTTAAGATTTTTTTTTAATGCTGGACTTAGAAAATTTTTGGTATATTTTTTTTTGTTCCATGACGACCTATGTTTATTTTGGTATGGGAGGACAGAGGACACCGAGACTCGACCGACACACTAAACCCAACCTCTCTATGCGTACTCTACGTCACCAAAAAAGGTTCAAGGTTCCAAATAACAATAGTTAGAGTTTTGCCAATCTAGTAAAGTGGATTGGTTGAAATCTCCAAGGCGTATTTTGCATTTTTTTTTTCAAATATGAACACGTTAAAACTGAACTGTTTTGGATTTTTGAGTTTTGTATTCGCCCTGAGAAAATTCTATATAAAATAACGTACCTGAAAATTATATTCACAGTAGATTGATTTTTTTAGTTTTGTAATCACCTCAAGAAATTCTATATAAAATAACATACCTGAAAATTGTATCGCTATATACTAGATTTTTTGATTTCTGTGATTTTGGAGAAAGCAATGGCATCCACCACCAGTTTCAATCGTAAAAATGATAAAACTGAATGTGTTACTTGTGGGAAGCTAATCTCAAGGAACAATTTATCGGTACACAGGACAAGATGTAGCGAAACAGGTTCGAGAATTAATCGTTCGTTATCTTCTAAGTCTTGTGCTCGATGCGGAAAGATGATCAGCATTGCACATTTAAGTAAACACCTCAAAATTTGCAAACCATCGACCGGACAAGCATCGAAAAGGAAAATCGATAATTCAAAAACGGAAGCTTCCACTTCCAAGCAAATTAAATTATCTAATGAACGCAAACCAATTAGATCTGCATTCAACGACCAACTCCAGGATTTATCATTTAAGTCAGAGCCAGGCCGTGACATTCTAAGTTTCTTGGACGAAACAAAAACATCTGTACTAAATATTTTGAAAGATAAACTTGAAAACAACTCTATAAAAGTATACGTTGTTCTGTTTTCTGAATACGAGAAAGTTGATGGCACAACGAGTATTTTTTATCATCGTACAAAAAACCAGACTCTTCATTTGGCGGACGTCGAAAATTTGGACAACTTCTATTATAAAGTTTCCAACGAACTGGTTAAGAAACACGACGATTTCGAGGCTAAAGGGTCGGGATGGTCTCTGTGTGGAAGTCCTCACACGTTAACTGTTTACGTGAACCAATTCTTGCCTCTTTGTGCTTCCAGCTACGTTCCTCTTCCACCGAACATTCAACACAAGAGGGCTGTGTTAAATATACAGAACAGCGATAACAAGTGTTTTCTCTGGTGTATATTGGCTGCACTGCATCCTGTTTATTGGTCAAATAATCCAGAACAGGTTTCTCATTACAAGCAATACGAGTCCGAGTTTGAAAGTGTAATGTCTGACATTGAATACCCGGTGACATTGTCGAATATAACAAAGTTCGAAAATCGTGCAGGAAAACGCATTGCTATTAATGTATATTTCTTTACGTCAGATAAATATCTCGTGCATCCCGTCAGGATAAGCGATATCGACGATGACGATGCTCGTGTGATTAATCTTCTTCTAATTTCAAACGAGGATGTTCATCACTACACGCTAATTCGTTCTCTATCACGTTTGGTCAGAAGTCAATCAACCAAGCATGCAAACAACATTGAAGTTTGCCCGAGATGCCTAACCACGTTCGACGATCGTGACCGACGTGATCATCAAAATCTTCATAGTCGTCAAATTGCTATCGAGAAACTTGCCGAACATAAAATATATTGCGGTGACAACAGACCGGCTAGAATGTTGATGCCCGAAACGAACGAAGTCGAAGAATTCAAAATGCACAAGGCATTGTTAGAACATCCGGCCATCATCGTCGCAGATTTCGAGGCGTTCCTTAAACCACTCTCCTACTGCGAACCGGATCCTGAAATTTCCTCCACAACGCCGTACCAGCTTCATCAACCTAATAGTTTCGGCTATGTTGTTGTGCAACGTGATAAAATAACTGAAGCATATATATACCGCGGGCCAAATGTAATCGAGCACTTCCTGGAAAAAATGGTGGAGGAGGTTGAGGTAATTGGTAGCGTACTGCTTACATCAAAACCGATGGCACCTTTAACTGAAAATGAACTTCAAAATTACAATTCCACTGAGGTGTGTCCGGTATGTGATCAAAGTTTCACTGATGAGAACAAAAAAATATTCCACCACGATCATTTCAGCGGAAACTACATAGGTGGAATTTGCAACACGTGCAATCTTAAAATCCAGAAACCTATATTCATCCCCATATTCTTTCACAACGGAAGCGGATATGATTTTCACCACCTGGTGAGACATCTTGGCTACGATCCGAAACGTATAGGTGTCTTGGCCGAGAATGAAGAACGCTACATTAGTCTTAGCAAGCAAGTGTCGATTCCGGGAACGAAAAATACAATCGAGATGCGCTTCCTGGATTCGTATAGATTTCTCTCTGCAAGTCTGGATGCTTTAGCGAACAAACTCACCGACGATCAATTCAAAATAACTAGAGCTAGTTTTCCCAACGTAGACATAGAACTCGTTAGACGTAAAGGGGTTTATCCTTACGAATACGTTAGTGATGGTTCTAAATTTAACGACGACGCTCTTCCACTTCCAAGAGAATTTTACAGCAGACTCAGAGAGAAAGGAATCACGGACGAAGAATACCAACATGCGCAACTCATGTGGGAGAAATTAGAATGTAGGACACTCGGAGACTACCACGACGCATACTTAAAATTAGACGTGACGATACTCGCGGATGTTTTTCAAGCGTTCAGGAAAACGGCAACGAATATTTATAAATTAGATCCAGCGTATTTCTACAGTCTACCGGGATTAGCGTGGTCGGCAATGTTATTCCAGACAAAGGTCAAGCTGGAACTGATATCGGACGTTGACATGTTACTTTTCATCGAAAGAGGGATACGAGGTGGAATGGTGCAATGCGTACAGAGACATGCAAAAGCTAATAACGTACACATGAAAGAAGATTACGATTCAAATCGAGCATCGAATTACATCTTCTACGCCGACGTTAATAACCTCTACGGACATGCCATGGTTCAGAAACTTCCTTACGGGGGATTCGAATGGTTAGATCCCACTTCGATAGACATTATTCATTTCGACGATAGCGAGTGTGGTTTCTTCGCAGAGGTAGATCTCCAATTCTCCGACCACCTGCACGACACGTTTTCGGATTTGCCTCCGACTCCCGAAATCAAATGTCTACCCGACTCGATTCAAGACAAGCTTTTGTTAACATTGGACCCTAAACAGAGATACGTTGTCCACTACAAGAATCTTCGGTTTTTGATTGGGAAGGGTGTTCAGATAGTAAATGTTAGAAGAATACTAAAGTTTAAACATTCCACGTGGTTAAGACCTTACATAGAAACTAACACACAACATAGAACGGCTGCCACTTCCGATTTAGACAAGGACTTCTTTAAATTAATGAACAATGCGGTGTACGGAAAGACCATGGAGAATGTTAGAAAGCACGTAGACGTGAAATTAATTTCCGATAAGAATAAATGTCGGAAGTGGATAGCCGATCCTAGATTCAAGTCTAGAAAAATTTACAACGAGAATTTGGCACTTTTCAATTTAGATATAAAATTGATGAAATTCAGAAAACCAATTTACGTTGGCGCAACGGTTCTCGACTTGTCAAAACTTTACATGTTCGAATTTCATTACGACGTGATGAAACCCTTCTACAATGATAAGATATCACTTTTGTACACGGACACCGACAGCTTCATTTACAGCATACAAACACCTAACCTATACGAAGACATAAAAAATCCTTCCATGCTCGAGTATTTCGATACTTCGGCGTATCCTCAACCCAACAGATTTGGGATTCCATCTCGTAACAAAAAAGTCCTAGGTAAACTGAAAGATGAATGTAACGGTGATATTATTGTCGAGTTCGCGGGTTTGCGTTCGAAGATGTATGCCATGAGAACAGAGAGTAGCGTCACGAAGAAAGCAAAAGGTGTGGGCAAAAATACGGTGGAGAACAAACTCACCTTCCACGATTACATCGATTGCCTTTACTCACAATCGACGATACTAAGTATAGAACAAAGAATCCAAAGTGTAGACCACGTGATTACAACAAACGAAGTTAGGAAAGTAGCATTAGATTCGCATGACGATAAAAGATGTATTTTGTCTTGTGGAATCCACACGTTGCCTTGGGGACACTATCGTTTAGAAATTAGTAAAAATTGTAGGCAATGCAAATGAAAAAAAATAAACTTAAATAACTATAACTAAAATAAAAAAAAAACTTTAACTGTCTCAAATTATCACATACACAATAAATAACTAGCAAGGACAATGAATCTCTTTGGTTTCCGAAAGCAAACAATGGAGACTGTACACCGCACGGCAGATCATGAATTTCTACCTTCCATGTTATCTGAACTCAACGGTCTGTTGATCAATCAATTTTCGGAACGTTGCTCTTCTTGCTGGAACAGTGACGATTTCGGATTCGCGACGATCGACATGACGAGGAAACCCAACGACGGAAAATACAGAAACAAAATCAACGACTTTCTAAACGTTGCGACGTTGTAAGAAACGTTTCTTACAACGTCGCAACGTTTAGAAAGTCGTTGATTTTGTTTCTGTATTTTCCGTCGTTGGGTTTCCTCGTCATGTCGATCGTCGCGAATCCGAAATCGTCACTGTTCCAGCAAGAAGAGCAACGTTCCGAAAATTGATTGATCAACAGACCGTTGAGTTCAGATAACATGGAAGGTAGAAATTCATGATCTGCCGTGCGGTGTACAGTCTCCATTGTTTGCTTTCGGAAACCAAAGAGATTCATTGTCCTTGCTAGTTATTTATTGTGTATGTGATAATTTGAGACAGTTAAAGTTTTTTTTTTATTTTAGTTATAGTTATTTAAGTTTATTTTTTTTCATTTGCATTGCCTACAATTTTTACTAATTTCTAAACGATAGTGTCCCCAAGGCAACGTGTGGATTCCACAAGACAAAATACATCTTTTATCGTCATGCGAATCTAATGCTACTTTCCTAACTTCGTTTGTTGTAATCACGTGGTCTACACTTTGGATTCTTTGTTCTATACTTAGTATCGTCGATTGTGAGTAAAGGCAATCGATGTAATCGTGGAAGGTGAGTTTGTTCTCCACCGTATTTTTGCCCACACCTTTTGCTTTCTTCGTGACGCTACTCTCTGTTCTCATGGCATACATCTTCGAACGCAAACCCGCGAACTCGACAATAATATCACCGTTACATTCATCTTTCAGTTTACCTAGGACTTTTTTGTTACGAGATGGAATCCCAAATCTGTTGGGTTGAGGATACGCCGAAGTATCGAAATACTCGAGCATGGAAGGATTTTTTATGTCTTCGTATAGGTTAGGTGTTTGTATGCTGTAAATGAAGCTGTCGGTGTCCGTGTACAAAAGTGATATCTTATCATTGTAGAAGGGTTTCATCACGTCGTAATGAAATTCGAACATGTAAAGTTTTGACAAGTCGAGAACCGTTGCGCCAACGTAAATTGGTTTTCTGAATTTCATCAATTTTATATCTAAATTGAAAAGTGCCAAATTCTCGTTGTAAATTTTTCTAGACTTGAATCTAGGATCGGCTATCCACTTCCGACATTTATTCTTATCGGAAATTAATTTCACGTCTACGTGCTTTCTAACATTCTCCATGGTCTTTCCGTACACCGCATTGTTCATTAATTTAAAGAAGTCCTTGTCTAAATCGGAAGTGGCAGCCGTTCTATGTTGTGTGTTAGTTTCTATGTAAGGTCTTAACCACGTGGAATGTTTAAACTTTAGTATTCTTCTAACATTTACTATCTGAACACCCTTCCCAATCAAAAACCGAAGATTCTTGTAGTGGACAACGTATCTCTGTTTAGGGTCCAATGTTAACAAAAGCTTGTCTTGAATCGAGTCGGGTAGACATTTGATTTCGGGAGTCGGAGGCAAATCCGAAAACGTGTCGTGCAGGTGGTCGGAGAATTGGAGATCTACCTCTGCGAAGAAACCACACTCGCTATCGTCGAAATGAATAATGTCTATCGAAGTGGGATCTAACCATTCGAATCCCCCGTAAGGAAGTTTCTGAACCATGGCATGTCCGTAGAGGTTATTAACGTCGGCGTAGAAGATGTAATTCGATGCTCGATTTGAATCGTAATCTTCTTTCATGTGTACGTTATTAGCTTTTGCATGTCTCTGTACGCATTGCACCATTCCACCTCGTATCCCTCTTTCGATGAAAAGTAACATGTCAACGTCCGATATCAGTTCCAGCTTGACCTTTGTCTGGAATAACATTGCCGACCACGCTAATCCCGGTAGACTGTAGAAATACGCTGGATCTAATTTATAAATATTCGTTGCCGTTTTCCTGAACGCTTGAAAAACATCCGCGAGTATCGTCACGTCTAATTTTAAGTATGCGTCGTGGTAGTCTCCGAGTGTCCTACATTCTAATTTCTCCCACATGAGTTGCGCATGTTGGTATTCTTCGTCCGTGATTCCTTTCTCTCTGAGTCTGCTGTAAAATTCTCTTGGAAGTGGAAGAGCGTCGTCGTTAAATTTAGAACCATCACTAACGTATTCGTAAGGATAAACCCCTTTACGTCTAACGAGTTCTATGTCTACGTTGGGAAAACTAGCTCTAGTTATTTTGAATTGATCGTCGGTGAGTTTGTTCGCTAAAGCATCCAGACTTGCAGAGAGAAATCTATACGAATCCAGGAAGCGCATCTCGATTGTATTTTTCGTTCCCGGAATCGACACTTGCTTGCTAAGACTAATGTAGCGTTCTTCATTCTCGGCCAAGACACCTATACGTTTCGGATCGTAGCCAAGATGTCTCACCAGGTGGTGAAAATCATATCCGCTTCCGTTGTGAAAGAATATGGGGATGAATATAGGTTTCTGGATTTTAAGATTGCACGTGTTGCAAATTCCACCTATGTAGTTTCCGCTGAAATGATCGTGGTGGAATATTTTTTTGTTCTCATCAGTGAAACTTTGATCACATACCGGACACACCTCAGTGGAATTGTAATTTTGAAGTTCATTTTCAGTTAAAGGTGCCATCGGTTTTGATGTAAGCAGTACGCTACCAATTACCTCAACCTCCTCCACCATTTTTTCCAGGAAGTGCTCGATTACATTTGGCCCGCGGTATATATATGCTTCAGTTATTTTATCACGTTGCACAACAACATAGCCGAAACTATTAGGTTGATGAAGCTGGTACGGCGTTGTGGAGGAAATTTCAGGATCCGGTTCGCAGTAGGAGAGTGGTTTAAGGAACGCCTCGAAATCTGCGACGATGATGGCCGGATGTTCTAACAATGCCTTGTGCATTTTGAATTCTTCGACTTCGTTCGTTTCGGGCATCAACATTCTAGCCGGTCTGTTGTCACCGCAATATATTTTATGTTCGGCAAGTTTCTCGATAGCAATTTGACGACTATGAAGATTTTGATGATCACGTCGGTCACGATCGTCGAACGTGGTTAGGCATCTCGGGCAAACTTCAATGTTGTTTGCATGCTTGGTTGATTGACTTCTGACCAAACGTGATAGAGAACGAATTAGCGTGTAGTGATGAACATCCTCGTTTGAAATTAGAAGAAGATTAATCACACGAGCATCGTCATCGTCGATATCGCTTATCCTGACGGGATGCACGAGATATTTATCTGACGTAAAGAAATATACATTAATAGCAATGCGTTTTCCTGCACGATTTTCGAACTTTGTTATATTCGACAATGTCACCGGGTATTCAATGTCAGACATTACACTTTCAAACTCGGACTCGTATTGCTTGTAATGAGAAACCTGTTCTGGATTATTTGACCAATAAACAGGATGCAGTGCAGCCAATATACACCAGAGAAAACACTTGTTATCGCTGTTCTGTATATTTAACACAGCCCTCTTGTGTTGAATGTTCGGTGGAAGAGGAACGTAGCTGGAAGCACAAAGAGGCAAGAATTGGTTCACGTAAACAGTTAACGTGTGAGGACTTCCACACAGAGACCATCCCGACCCTTTAGCCTCGAAATCGTCGTGTTTCTTAACCAGTTCGTTGGAAACTTTATAATAGAAGTTGTCCAAATTTTCGACGTCCGCCAAATGAAGAGTCTGGTTTTTTGTACGATGATAAAAAATACTCGTTGTGCCATCAACTTTCTCGTATTCAGAAAACAGAACAACGTATACTTTTATAGAGTTGTTTTCAAGTTTATCTTTCAAAATATTTAGTACAGATGTTTTTGTTTCGTCCAAGAAACTTAGAATGTCACGGCCTGGCTCTGACTTAAATGATAAATCCTGGAGTTGGTCGTTGAATGCAGATCTAATTGGTTTGCGTTCATTAGATAATTTAATTTGCTTGGAAGTGGAAGCTTCCGTTTTTGAATTATCGATTTTCCTTTTCGATGCTTGTCCGGTCGATGGTTTGCAAATTTTGAGGTGTTTACTTAAATGTGCAATGCTGATCATCTTTCCGCATCGAGCACAAGACTTAGAAGATAACGAACGATTAATTCTCGAACCTGTTTCGCTACATCTTGTCCTGTGTACCGATAAATTGTTCCTTGAGATTAGCTTCCCACAAGTAACACATTCAGTTTTATCATTTTTACGATTGAAACTGGTGGTGGATGCCATTGCTTTCTCCAAAATCACAGAAATCAAAAAATCTAGTATATAGCGATACAATTTTCAGGTATGTTATTTTATATAGAATTTCTTGAGGTGATTACAAAACTAAAAAAATCAATCTACTGTGAATATAATTTTCAGGTACGTTATTTTATATAGAATTTTCTCAGGGCGAATACAAAACTCAAAAATCCAAAACAGTTCAGTTTTAACGTGTTCATATTTGAAAAAAAAAATGCAAAATACGCCTTGGAGATTTCAACCAATCCACTTTACTAGATTGGCAAAACTCTAACTATTGTTATTTGGAACCTTGAACCTTTTTTGGTGACGTAGAGTACGCATAGAGAGGTTGGGTTTAGTGTGTCGGTCGAGTCTCGGTGTCCTCTGTCCTCCCATACCAAAATAAACATAGGTCGTCATGGAACAAAAAAAAATATACCAAAAATTTTCTAAGTCCAGCATTAAAAAAAAATCTTAAAATTGCAAATATCTCGAAAATAGTAAGAGTTATCGAAAAAATATATCAAAAAACACCCCCATCTAAAAAAAAAAAACAATTATTATTTGTTTGTTTGCATCACAATACGGAAATAATAAAAAGCGCGCGCATGTGTGGCACATCGTTCCCCCGAGAGGTGTTTACAAAGGTCACAATATATATAAACATTGACCCCCGGGACTTGGAAAAAATTTAAAATAAGGCGCATTCGCTCACCACTGTTGCCAGCTTAGTCTCTCTCTTTATCTTACAGCAACATTGGCATCTCTATTTTTTAGTTGCAGGTGGGTTGCCAACATAATCTAGTTAATAATGCTACATATTATACACACACACGCACACACATCCATCCATCTCTCTCTTTTACGGCAGTGTGTGTTTGTTGCCGGCTCTATTGCCCAGTGTGTGTATGTTACGCCAATATATAAATTTGGCTAAGCCCTTGCCAAGTAAGAAAAAGCTGTAGGTAGGTGTTGGCAACACTGTCGGTTGTTTAACTTTCCCCTCTCTTTCCTCTCTCTTTTTTTTTTGTAAAAAGCTATGGCAAAATACCAGTAGGCAAATTGCTTTATGCACTGTAAGGCCTCAAGCAAGATTGCCAGCTCCTTGCCTTAGGTTAGGTTAGACCAAAATAAAAACCTTGGTAACTTTTCGAGTAAAATATTGGCAACACTGCAAGACAAGCCTCAAGCAGTATTGCCAGCTCCTTGCTTGAGGTTAGGTTAGACCAAGATAAAAACCTTGGTCATTTTTTCGAGTAAGAGGTTGGCAACACTGCGAGCCCCACCGAGCCCCAGCTGGCAACACTGCGAGAAAAGCCTCAAGCAAGATTGCCAGCTCCTCGCGTTAGGTTAGATTAGCCCAAGAAATAAAAACCTTGGTAACTTTTCGAGTAAGAGGTTGGCACTGAGCCCCACCGAGCCCCAGCTGGCAACACTGCAAGAAAAGCCTCAAGCAAGGTTGCCAGCTCCTTGTTTGAGGTTAGGTTAGACCGAAAAAGAAAAACCTTGGTTATTTTTTCGAGTAAGAGGTTGGCAACACTGTGTACCTCACTATACCTCATTTTCGGGCGTGGAATTCTCTTTGCTGTACTACACCAACAGTAAAACTTAGAAAAAATCTGTTTGCAGATTCATCACGTACGCCTATACATGAGAAAAAATATGAATAGAACCTATGTTCGGAAATCCAAAATGGCAACCGGAAGTGGGGTTATCTTGGAAACAGTAAGACTTAGAAAAAATCTGTTTGCGAATTCATCACGTACACCTATACGTAAGTAAAATATGAATAAAACCTATGCTCGGAAATCCAAAATAGCGACCGGAAGTGGTGTTATCTTGGAAACGGTAAGACTTAGGAAAAATCTGTTTGGGGATTCATCATGTACACCTATACGTGAGAAAAAGTATGAATAGAACCTATGTTCGGAAATCCAAAATGGCGACCGGAAGTGGTGTTATCTTGGAAACAGTAAGACTTAGGAAAAATCTGTTTGGTGATTCATCATATACACCTATACATGAGAAAAAATATGAATAGAACCTATGCTCGGAAATCCAAAATGGCGACCGGAAGTGGGGTTAACTTGGAAACAGTAAGACTTAGGAAAAATCTGTTTGGTGTTTCATCATGTACACCTATATGTAAGTAAAATATAAATAGAACCTATGCTCGGAAATCCAAAATGGCGACCGGAAGTGGTGTTATCTTGGAAACGGTAAGACTTAGGAAAAATCTGTTTGGTGATTCATCATATACACCTATACATGAGAAAAAATATGAATAGAACCTATGCTCGGAAATCCAAAATGGCAACCGGAAGTGGGGTTAACTTGGAAACAGTAAGACTTAGGAAAAATCTGTTTGCGAATTCGTCACGTACGCCTATATGTAAGTAAAATATGAATAAAACCTATGTTCGGAAATCCAAAATGGCAACCGGAAGTGGGATTATCTTGGAAACAGTAAGACTTAGAAAAAATCTGTTTGCGAATTCGACAACTGCAAGATCAAAAATATTTATCTCAAGAAAAAAAAATAGGTTAAGTTATATCACGTAAGATCGTGGCAAGTGTGAGGCGGGAAAAAAAAAAATTTACTAAAACATCGCTAAACGCTAAAACATCGACAAAAAATTGTCAAAATATGTCAAAAACTGATATTCAATTGATAAAAAAAAGCTACAAATGCATACCTACCAAGTACGAGTGGGAAAAAAAATTGCATTGAAAATTGTACTAAAAACATCGCTAAACGCTAAAACATTGACAAAAAATTGTCAAAATATGTCAAAAACTGATATTCAATTGATAAAAAAAGCTACAAATGCATACCTACCAAGTGTGAGTGGGAAAAAAAAAATTGCATTGAAAACTGTACTAAAAACATCGCTAAACACTAAAACGTTGACAAAAAATTGTCAAAATATGTCAAAAAGTAATATTTAATTGATAAAAAAAAAAATACCTACAAAGTGTTACTTTGAAACAACCCAATTACACTACTTGTATCCAAGGATGTATTACATTGTTTCAACAATCAAAGTGGTTATTTCAAATCTCCGCGACGACGACTACAATCATGAACAAATAGATTGTTTACTTTATTGTTATGAGAGTTTCCATGGTAACTAAGCTTGAATATTACACATGGATTAAATTTTTCCGGATGAGCCAATAAAGGGCTTCGACCTGATTACATTGAGTTCAAAATCAATGCTGTATCTTCCATAATAACGGAGATGTGCGAGTTTGAAATTTTATATAATGTTTTTGTAAAACATGTATCCAAGGATGTATTACATTGTTTCAACAATCAAAGCGGTTATTTCAAATCTCCGCGACGACGACTACAATCATGAACAAATAGATTGTTTACTTTATTGTTATGAGAGTTTCCATGGTAACTAAGCTTGAATATTACACATGGATTAAATTTTTCCGGATGAGCCAATAAAGGGCTTCGACCTGATTACATTGAGTTCAAAATCAATGCTGTATCTTCCATAATAACGGAGATGTGCGAGTTTGAAATTTTATATAATGTTTTTGTAAAACATGTATCCAAGGATGTATTACATTGTTTCAACAATCAAAGCGGTTATTTCAAATCTCCTCGACGACGACTACAATCATGAACAAATAGATTGTTTACTTTATTGTTATGAGAGTTTCCATGGTAACTAAGCATGAATATTACACATGAATTAAATTTTTACGGATGAGCCAATAAAGGGCTTCGACCTGATTACATTGAGTTCAAAATCAATGCTGTATCTTCCATAATAACGGAGATATGCGAGTTTGAAATTTTATATAATATTTTTTTAAAACATGTATCCAAGGATGTATTACATTGTTTCAACAATCAAAGTGGTTATTTCAAATCTCCGCGACGACGACTACAATCATGAACAAATAGATTGTTTAATTTATTGTTACGAGACTTTCCATGGTAACTAAGCATGAATATTACACATGGATTAAATTTTTGCGGATGAGCCAATAAAGGGCTTCGACCTGATTACATTGAGTTCAAAATCAATGCTGTATCTTCCATAATAACGGAGATATGCGAGTTTCAAATTTTATATAATATTTTTGTAAAACATGTATCCAAGGATGTATTACATTGTTTCAACAATCAAAGTGGTTATTTCAAATCTCCGCGAAGACGACTACAATCATGAACAAATAGATTGTTTACTTTATTGTTATGAGAGTTTCCATGGTAACTAAGCATGAATATTACACATGGATTAAATTTTTTCGGATGAGCCAATAGAGAGCTTCAACCTGATTACATTGAGTTCAAAATCAATGCTGTATCTTCCATAATAACGGAGATGTGCGAGTTTGAAATTTTATATAATGTTTTTGTAAAACATGTATCCAAGGATGTATTACATTGTTTCAACAATCAAAGCGGTTATTTCAAATCTCCTCGACGACGACTACAATCATGAACAAATAGATTGTTTACTTTATTGTTACGAGAGTTTCCATGGTAACTAAGCATGAATATTACACATGGATTAAATTTTTTCGGTTGAGCCAATAGAGAGCTTCAACCTGATTACATTGAGTGTAAAACCACTGCTGTATCTTCTATAGTAACTGAGATATGCGAGTTTGAAATTTTATATAATGTTTTTGTAAAACATTATTCCAAGGATGTATTACATTGTTTCAACAATCAAGGTGGTTATTTCAAATCTCCACAACGACGACTACAATTATGCCCAAATAGATTGTTTACTTTATTGTTACGAGAGTTTCCATGGTAACTAAGCCTGAATATTACACATGGCTCAAATTTTTTCCGTTGAGCCAATAGAGAGCTTCAACCTGATTACATTGAGTGTAAAACCACTGCTGTATCTTCTATAGTAACGGAGATATGCGAGTTTGAAATTTTATATAATGTTTTTGTAAAACATGTATCCAAGGATGTATTACATTGTTTCAACAATCAAAGCGGTTATTTCAAATCTCCACAACGACGACTACAATTATGCCCAAATAGATTGTTTACTTTATTGTTACGAGAGTTTCCATGGTAACTAAGCATGAATATTACACATGGATTAATTTTTTTCGGTTGAGCCAATAGAGAGCTTCAACCTGATTACATTGAGTGTAAAACCACTGCTGTATCTTCTATAGTAACGGAGATATGCGAGTTTGAAATTTTATATAATGTTTTTGTAAAACATGTATCCAAGGATGTATTACATTGTTTCAACAATCAAAGCGGTTATTTCAAATCTCCGCGACGACGACTACAATCATGAACAAATAGATTGTTTACTTTATTGTTATGAGAGTTTCCATGGTAACTAAGCTTGAATATTACACATGGATTAAATTTTTCCGGATGAGCCAATAAAGGGCTTCGATCTGATTACATTGAGTTCAAAATCAATGCTGTATCTTCCATAATAACGGAGATGTGCGAGTTTGAAATTTTATATAATGTTTTTGTAAAACATGTATCCAAGGATGTATTACATTGTTTCAACAATCAAAGCGGTTATTTCAAATCTCCGCGACGACGACTACAATCATGAACAAATAGATTGTTTACTTTATTGTTACGAGAGTTTCCATGGTAACTAAGCATGAATATTACACATGAATTAAATTTTTCCGGATGAGCCAATAAAGGGCTTCGACCTGATTACATTGAGTTCAAAATCAATGCTGTATCTTCCATAATAACGGAGATATGCGAGTTTGAAATTTTATATAATATTTTTTTAAAACATGTATCCAAGGATGTATTACATTGTTTCAACAATCAAAGTGGTTATTTCAAATCTCCGCGACGACGACTACAATCATGAACAAATAGATTGTTTAATTTATTGTTACGAGACTTTCCATGGTAACTAAGCATGAATATTACACATGGATTAAATTTTTGCGGATGAGCCAATAAAGGGCTTCGACCTGATTACATTGAGTTCAAAATCAATGCTGTATCTTCCATAATAACGGAGATATGCGAGTTTAAAATTTTATATAATATTTTTGTAAAACATGTATCCAAGGATGTATTACATTGTTTCAACAATCAAAGTGGTTATTTCAAATCTCCGCGAAGACGACTACAATCATGAACAAATAGATTGTTTACTTTATTGTTATGAGAGTTTCCATGGTAACTAAGCATGAATATTACACATGGATTAAATTTTTCCGGATGAGCCAATAAAGGGCTTCGATCTGATTACATTGAGTTCAAAATCAATGCTGTATCTTCCATAATAACGGAGATATGCGAGTTTGAAATTTAATATAATATTTTTTTAAAACATGTATCCAAGGATGTATTACATTGTTTCAACAATCAAAGTGGTTATTTCAAATCTCCGCGACGACGACTACAATCATGAACAAATAGATTGTTTACTTTATTGTTATGAGAGTTTCCATGGTAACTAAGCTTGAATATTACACATGGATTAAATTTTTCCGGATGAGCCAATAAAGGGCTTCGACCTGATTACATTGAGTTCAAAATCAATGCTGTATCTTCCATAATAACGGAGATGTGCGAGTTTGAAATTTTATATAATGTTTTTGTAAAACATGTATCCAAGGATGTATTACATTGTTTCAACAATCAAAGCGGTTATTTCAAATCTCCTCGACGACGACTACAATCATGAACAAATAGATTGTTTACTTTATTGTTATGAGAGTTTCCATGGTAACTAAGCATGAATATTACACATGAATTAAATTTTTCCGGATGAGCCAATAAAGGGCTTCGACCTGATTACATTGAGTTCAAAATCAATGCTGTATCTTCCATAATAACGGAGATATGCGAGTTTGAAATTTTATATAATATTTTTTTAAAACATGTATCCAAGGATGTATTACATTGTTTCAACAATCAAAGTGGTTATTTCAAATCTCCGCGACGACGACTACAATCATGAACAAATAGATTGTTTACTTTATTGTTATGAGAGTTTCCATGGTAACTAAGCTTGAATATTACACATGGATTAAATTTTTCCGGATGAGCCAATAAAGGGCTTCGACCTGATTACATTGAGTTCAAAATCAATGCTGTATCTTCCATAATAACGGAGATGTGCGAGTTTGAAATTTTATATAATGTTTTTGTAAAACATGTATCCAAGGATGTATTACATTGTTTCAACAATCAAAGCGGTTATTTCAAATCTCCGCGACGACGACTACAATCATGAACAAATAGATTGTTTACTTTATTGTTATGAGAGTTTCCATGGTAACTAAGCTTGAATATTACACATGGATTAAATTTTTCCGGATGAGCCAATAAAGGGCTTCGACCTGATTACATTGAGTTCAAAATCAATGCTGTATCTTCCATAATAACGGAGATGTGCGAGTTTGAAATTTTATATAATGTTTTTGTAAAACATGTATCCAAGGATGTATTACATTGTTTCAACAATCAAAGCGGTTATTTCAAATCTCCTCGACGACGACTACAATCATGAACAAATAGATTGTTTACTTTATTGTTATGAGAGTTTCCATGGTAACTAAGCATGAATATTACACATGAAATAAATTTTTACGGATGAGCCAATAAAGGGCTTCGACCTGATTACATTGAGTTCAAAATCAATGCTGTATCTTCCATAATAACGGAGATATGCGAGTTTGAAATTTTATATAATATTTTTTTAAAACATGTATCCAAGGATGTATTACATTGTTTCAACAATCAAAGTGGTTATTTCAAATCTCCGCGACGACGACTACAATCATGAACAAATAGATTGTTTAATTTATTGTTACGAGACTTTCCATGGTAACTAAGCATGAATATTACACATGGATTAAATTTTTGCGGATGAGCCAATAAAGGGCTTCGACCTGATTACATTGAGTTCAAAATCAATGCTGTATCTTCCATAATAACGGAGATATGCGAGTTTCAAATTTTATATAATATTTTTGTAAAACATGTATCCAAGGATGTATTACATTGTTTCAACAATCAAAGTGGTTATTTCAAATCTCCGCGAAGACGACTACAATCATGAACAAATAGATTGTTTACTTTATTGTTATGAGAGTTTCCATGGTAACTAAGCATGAATATTACACATGGATTAAATTTTTTCGGATGAGCCAATAGAGAGCTTCAACCTGATTACATTGAGTTCAAAATCAATGCTGTATCTTCCATAATAACGGAGATGTGCGAGTTTGAAATTTTATATAATGTTTTTGTAAAACATGTATCCAAGGATGTATTACATTGTTTCAACAATCAAAGCGGTTATTTCAAATCTCCGCGACGACGACTACAATCATGAACAAATAGATTGTTTACTTTATTGTTACGAGAGTTTCCATGGTAACTAAGCATGAATATTACACATGGATTAATTTTTTTCGGTTGAGCCAATAGAGAGCTTCAACCTGATTACATTGAGTGTAAAACCACTGCTGTATCTTCTATAGTAACTGAGATATGCGAGTTTGAAATTTTATATAATGTTTTTGTAAAACATTATTCCAAGGATGTATTACATTGTTTCAACAATCAAGGTGGTTATTTCAAATCTCCACAACGACGACTACAATTATGCCCAAATAGATTGTTTACTTTATTGTTATGAGAGTTTCCATGGTAACTAAGCATGAATATTACACATGAATTAAATTTTTCCGGATGAGCCAATAAAGGGCTTCGACCTGATTACATTGAGTTCAAAATCAATGCTGTATCTTCCATAATAACGGAGATATGCGAGTTTGAAATTTTATATAATATTTTTTTAAAACATGTATCCAAGGATGTATTACATTGTTTCAACAATCAAAGTGGTTATTTCAAATCTCCGCGACGACGACTACAATCATGAACAAATAGATTGTTTACTTTATTGTTATGAGAGTTTCCATGGTAACTAAGCTTGAATATTACACATGGATTAAATTTTTCCGGATGAGCCAATAAAGGGCTTCGACCTGATTACATTGAGTTCAAAATCAATGCTGTATCTTCCATAATAACGGAGATGTGCGAGTTTGAAATTTTATATAATGTTTTTGTAAAACATGTATCCAAGGATGTATTACATTGTTTCAACAATCAAAGCGGTTATTTCAAATCTCCGCGACGACGACTACAATCATGAACAAATAGATTGTTTACTTTATTGTTATGAGAGTTTCCATGGTAACTAAGCTTGAATATTACACATGGATTAAATTTTTCCGGATGAGCCAATAAAGGGCTTCGACCTGATTACATTGAGTTCAAAATCAATGCTGTATCTTCCATAATAACGGAGATGTGCGAGTTTGAAATTTTATATAATGTTTTTGTAAAACATGTATCCAAGGATGTATTACATTGTTTCAACAATCAAAGCGGTTATTTCAAATCTCCTCGACGACGACTACAATCATGAACAAATAGATTGTTTACTTTATTGTTATGAGAGTTTCCATGGTAACTAAGCATGAATATTACACATGAATTAAATTTTTACGGATGAGCCAATAAAGGGCTTCGACCTGATTACATTGAGTTCAAAATCAATGCTGTATCTTCCATAATAACGGAGATATGCGAGTTTGAAATTTTATATAATATTTTTTTAAAACATGTATCCAAGGATGTATTACATTGTTTCAACAATCAAAGTGGTTATTTCAAATCTCCGCGACGACGACTACAATCATGAACAAATAGATTGTTTAATTTATTGTTACGAGACTTTCCATGGTAACTAAGCATGAATATTACACATGGATTAAATTTTTGCGGATGAGCCAATAAAGGGCTTCGACCTGATTACATTGAGTTCAAAATCAATGCTGTATCTTCCATAATAACGGAGATATGCGAGTTTCAAATTTTATATAATATTTTTGTAAAACATGTATCCAAGGATGTATTACATTGTTTCAACAATCAAAGTGGTTATTTCAAATCTCCGCGAAGACGACTACAATCATGAACAAATAGATTGTTTACTTTATTGTTATGAGAGTTTCCATGGTAACTAAGCATGAATATTACACATGGATTAAATTTTTTCGGATGAGCCAATAGAGAGCTTCAACCTGATTACATTGAGTGTAAAACCACTGCTGTATCTTCTATAGTAACTGAGATATGCGAGTTTGAAATTTTATATAATGTTTTTGTAAAACATTATTCCAAGGATGTATTACATTGTTTCAACAATCAAGGTGGTTATTTCAAATCTCCACAACGACGACTACAATTATGCCCAAATAGATTGTTTACTTTATTGTTACGAGAGTTTCCATGGTAACTAAGCCTGAATATTACACATGGCTCAAATTTTTTCCGTTGAGCCAATAGAGAGCTTCAACCTGATTACATTGAGTGTAAAACCACTGCTGTATCTTCTATAGTAACGGAGATATGCGAGTTTGAAATTTTATATAATGTTTTTGTAAAACATGTATCCAAGGATGTATTACATTGTTTCAACAATCAAAGCGGTTATTTCAAATCTCCGCGACGACGACTACAATCATGAACAAATAGATTGTTTACTTTATTGTTATGAGAGTTTCCATGGTAACTAAGCTTGAATATTACACATGGATTAAATTTTTCCGGATGAGCCAATAAAGGGCTTCGACCTGATTACATTGAGTTCAAAATCAATGCTGTATCTTCCATAATAACGGAGATGTGCGAGTTTGAAATTTTATATAATGTTTTTGTAAAACATGTATCCAAGGATGTATTACATTGTTTCAACAATCAAAGCGGTTATTTCAAATCTCCGCGACGACGACTACAATCATGAACAAATAGATTGTTTACTTTATTGTTACGAGAGTTTCCATGGTAACTAAGCATGAATATTACACATGAATTAAATTTTTCCGGATGAGCCAATAAAGGGCTTCGACCTGATTACATTGAGTTCAAAATCAATGCTGTATCTTCCATAATAACGGAGATATGCGAGTTTGAAATTTTATATAATATTTTTTTAAAACATGTATCCAAGGATGTATTACATTGTTTCAACAATCAAAGTGGTTATTTCAAATCTCCGCGACGACGACTACAATCATGAACAAATAGATTGTTTAATTTATTGTTACGAGACTTTCCATGGTAACTAAGCATGAATATTACACATGGATTAAATTTTTGCGGATGAGCCAATAAAGGGCTTCGACCTGATTACATTGAGTTCAAAATCAATGCTGTATCTTCCATAATAACGGAGATATGCGAGTTTAAAATTTTATATAATATTTTTGTAAAACATGTATCCAAGGATGTATTACATTGTTTCAACAATCAAAGTGGTTATTTCAAATCTCCGCGAAGACGACTACAATCATGAACAAATAGATTGTTTACTTTATTGTTATGAGAGTTTCCATGGTAACTAAGCATGAATATTACACATGGATTAAATTTTTCCGGATGAGCCAATAAAGGGCTTCGATCTGATTACATTGAGTTCAAAATCAATGCTGTATCTTCCATAATAACGGAGATATGCGAGTTTGAAATTTAATATAATATTTTTTTAAAACATGTATCCAAGGATGTATTACATTGTTTCAACAATCAAAGTGGTTATTTCAAATCTCCGCGACGACGACTACAATCATGAACAAATAGATTGTTTACTTTATTGTTATGAGAGTTTCCATGGTAACTAAGCTTGAATATTACACATGGATTAAATTTTTCCGGATGAGCCAATAAAGGGCTTCGACCTGATTACATTGAGTTCAAAATCAATGCTGTATCTTCCATAATAACGGAGATGTGCGAGTTTGAAATTTTATATAATGTTTTTGTAAAACATGTATCCAAGGATGTATTACATTGTTTCAACAATCAAAGCGGTTATTTCAAATCTCCTCGACGACGACTACAATCATGAACAAATAGATTGTTTACTTTATTGTTATGAGAGTTTCCATGGTAACTAAGCATGAATATTACACATGAATTAAATTTTTCCGGATGAGCCAATAAAGGGCTTCGACCTGATTACATTGAGTTCAAAATCAATGCTGTATCTTCCATAATAACGGAGATATGCGAGTTTGAAATTTTATATAATATTTTTTTAAAACATGTATCCAAGGATGTATTACATTGTTTCAACAATCAAAGTGGTTATTTCAAATCTCCGCGACGACGACTACAATCATGAACAAATAGATTGTTTACTTTATTGTTATGAGAGTTTCCATGGTAACTAAGCTTGAATATTACACATGGATTAAATTTTTCCGGATGAGCCAATAAAGGGCTTCGACCTGATTACATTGAGTTCAAAATGAATGCTGTATCTTCCATAATAACGGAGATGTGCGAGTTTGAAATTTTATATAATGTTTTTGTAAAACATGTATCCAAGGATGTATTACATTGTTTCAACAATCAAAGCGGTTATTTCAAATCTCCGCGACGACGACTACAATCATGAACAAATAGATTGTTTACTTTATTGTTACGAGAGTTTCCATGGTAACTAAGCATGAATATTACACATGAATTAAATTTTTCCGGATGAGCCAATAAAGGGCTTCGACCTGATTACATTGAGTTCAAAATCAATGCTGTATCTTCCATAATAACGGAGATATGCGAGTTTGAAATTTTATATAATATTTTTTTAAAACATGTATCCAAGGATGTATTACATTGTTTCAACAATCAAAGTGGTTATTTCAAATCTCCGCGACGACGACTACAATCATGAACAAATAGATTGTTTACTTTATTGTTACGAGACTTTCCATGGTAACTAAGCATGAATATTACACATGGATTAAATTTTTGCGGATGAGCCAATAAAGGGCTTCGATCTGATTACATTGAGTTCAAAATCAATGCTGTATCTTCCATAATAACGGAGATATGCGAGTTTGAAATTTTATATAATATTTTTTTAAAACATGTATCCAAGGATGTATTACATTGTTTCAACAATCAAAGTGGTTATTTCAAATCTCCGCGACGACGACTACAATCATGAACAAATAGATTGTTTACTTTATTGTTATGAGAGTTTCCATGGTAACTAAGCTTGAATATTACACATGGATTAAATTTTTCCGGATGAGCCAATAAAGGGCTTCGACCTGATTACATTGAGTTCAAAATCAATGCTGTATCTTCCATAATAACGGAGATGTGCGAGTTTGAAATTTTATATAATGTTTTTGTAAAACATGTATCCAAGGATGTATTACATTGTTTCAACAATCAAAGCGGTTATTTCAAATCTCCTCGACGACGACTACAATCATGAACAAATAGATTGTTTACTTTATTGTTATGAGAGTTTCCATGGTAACTAAGCATGAATATTACACATGAATTAAATTTTTACGGATGAGCCAATAAAGGGCTTCGACCTGATTACATTGAGTTCAAAATCAATGCTGTATCTTCCATAATAACGGAGATATGCGAGTTTGAAATTTTATATAATATTTTTTTAAAACATGTATCCAAGGATGTATTACATTGTTTCAACAATCAAAGTGGTTATTTCAAATCTCCGCGACGACAACTACAATCATGAACAAATAGATTGTTTACTTTATTGTTATGATAGTTTCCATGGTAACTAAGCATGAATATTACACATGGATTAAATTTTTTCGGATGAGCCAATAGAGAGCTTCAACCTGATTACATTGAGTTCAAAATCAATGCTGTATCTTCCATAATAACGGAGATGTGCGAGTTTGAAATTTTATATAATGTTTTTGTAAAACATGTATCCAAGGATGTATTACATTGTTTCAACAATCAAAGCGGTTATTTCAAATCTCCGCGACGACGACTACAATCATGAACAAATAGATTGTTTACTTTATTGTTACGAGAGTTTCCATGGTAACTAAGCATGAATATTACACATGGATTAAATTTTTTCGGTTGAGCCAATAGAGAGCTTCAACCTGATTACATTGAGTGTAAAACCACTGCTGTATCTTCTATAGTAACTGAGATATGCGAGTTTGAAATTTTATATAATGTTTTTGTAAAACATTATTCCAAGGATGTATTACATTGTTTCAACAATCAAGGTGGTTATTTCAAATCTCCACAACGACGACTACAATTATGCCCAAATAGATTGTTTACTTTATTGTTACGAGAGTTTCCATGGTAACTAAGCCTGAATATTACACATGGCTCAAATTTTTTCCGTTGAGCCAATAGAGAGCTTCAACCTGATTACATTGAGTGTAAAACCACTGCTGTATCTTCTATAGTAACGGAGATATGCGAGTTTGAAATTTTATATAATGTTTTTGTAAAACATGTATCCAAGGATGTATTACATTGTTTCAACAATCAAAGCGGTTATTTCAAATCTCCGCGACGACGACTACAATCATGAACAAATAGATTGTTTACTTTATTGTTATGAGAGTTTCCATGGTAACTAAGCTTGAATATTACACATGGATTAAATTTTTCCGGATGAGCCAATAAAGGGCTTCGACCTGATTACATTGAGTTCAAAATGAATGCTGTATCTTCCATAATAACGGAGATGTGCGAGTTTGAAATTTTATATAATGTTTTTGTAAAACATGTATCCAAGGATGTATTACATTGTTTCAACAATCAAAGCGGTTATTTCAAATCTCCGCGACGACGACTACAATCATGAACAAATAGATTGTTTACTTTATTGTTACGAGAGTTTCCATGGTAACTAAGCATGAATATTACACATGAATTAAATTTTTCCGGATGAGCCAATAAAGGGCTTCGACCTGATTACATTGAGTTCAAAATCAATGCTGTATCTTCCATAATAACGGAGATATGCGAGTTTGAAATTTTATATAATATTTTTTTAAAACATGTATCCAAGGATGTATTACATTGTTTCAACAATCAAAGTGGTTATTTCAAATCTCCGCGACGACGACTACAATCATGAACAAATAGATTGTTTACTTTATTGTTACGAGACTTTCCATGGTAACTAAGCATGAATATTACACATGGATTAAATTTTTGCGGATGAGCCAATAAAGGGCTTCGATCTGATTACATTGAGTTCAAAATCAATGCTGTATCTTCCATAATAACGGAGATATGCGAGTTTGAAATTTTATATAATATTTTTTTAAAACATGTATCCAAGGATGTATTACATTGTTTCAACAATCAAAGTGGTTATTTCAAATCTCCGCGACGACGACTACAATCATGAACAAATAGATTGTTTACTTTATTGTTATGAGAGTTTCCATGGTAACTAAGCTTGAATATTACACATGGATTAAATTTTTCCGGATGAGCCAATAAAGGGCTTCGACCTGATTACATTGAGTTCAAAATCAATGCTGTATCTTCCATAATAACGGAGATGTGCGAGTTTGAAATTTTATATAATGTTTTTGTAAAACATGTATCCAAGGATGTATTACATTGTTTCAACAATCAAAGCGGTTATTTCAAATCTCCTCGACGACGACTACAATCATGAACAAATAGATTGTTTACTTTATTGTTATGAGAGTTTCCATGGTAACTAAGCATGAATATTACACATGAATTAAATTTTTACGGATGAGCCAATAAAGGGCTTCGACCTGATTACATTGAGTTCAAAATCAATGCTGTATCTTCCATAATAACGGAGATATGCGAGTTTGAAATTTTATATAATATTTTTTTAAAACATGTATCCAAGGATGTATTACATTGTTTCAACAATCAAAGTGGTTATTTCAAATCTCCGCGACGACAACTACAATCATGAACAAATAGATTGTTTACTTTATTGTTATGATAGTTTCCATGGTAACTAAGCATGAATATTACACATGGATTAAATTTTTTCGGATGAGCCAATAGAGAGCTTCAACCTGATTACATTGAGTTCAAAATCAATGCTGTATCTTCCATAATAACGGAGATGTGCGAGTTTGAAATTTTATATAATGTTTTTGTAAAACATGTATCCAAGGATGTATTACATTGTTTCAACAATCAAAGCGGTTATTTCAAATCTCCGCGACGACGACTACAATCATGAACAAATAGATTGTTTACTTTATTGTTACGAGAGTTTCCATGGTAACTAAGCATGAATATTACACATGGATTAAATTTTTTCGGTTGAGCCAATAGAGAGCTTCAACCTGATTACATTGAGTGTAAAACCACTGCTGTATCTTCTATAGTAACTGAGATATGCGAGTTTGAAATTTTATATAATGTTTTTGTAAAACATTATTCCAAGGATGTATTACATTGTTTCAACAATCAAGGTGGTTATTTCAAATCTCCACAACGACGACTACAATTATGCCCAAATAGATTGTTTACTTTATTGTTACGAGAGTTTCCATGGTAACTAAGCCTGAATATTACACATGGCTCAAATTTTTTCCGTTGAGCCAATAGAGAGCTTCAACCTGATTACATTGAGTGTAAAACCACTGCTGTATCTTCTATAGTAACGGAGATATGCGAGTTTGAAATTTTATATAATGTTTTTGTAAAACATGTATCCAAGGATGTATTACATTGTTTCAACAATCAAAGCGGTTATTTCAAATCTCCGCGACGACGACTACAATCATGAACAAATAGATTGTTTACTTTATTGTTATGAGAGTTTCCATGGTAACTAAGCTTGAATATTACACATGGATTAAATTTTTCCGGATGAGCCAATAAAGGGCTTCGACCTGATTACATTGAGTTCAAAATCAATGCTGTATCTTCCATAATAACGGAGATGTGCGAGTTTGAAATTTTATATAATGTTTTTGTAAAACATGTATCCAAGGATGTATTACATTGTTTCAACAATCAAAGCGGTTATTTCAAATCTCCGCGACGACGACTACAATCATGAACAAATAGATTGTTTACTTTATTGTTACGAGAGTTTCCATGGTAACTAAGCATGAATATTACACATGAATTAAATTTTTCCGGATGAGCCAATAAAGGGCTTCGACCTGATTACATTGAGTTCAAAATCAATGCTGTATCTTCCATAATAACGGAGATATGCGAGTTTGAAATTTTATATAATATTTTTTTAAAACATGTATCCAAGGATGTATTACATTGTTTCAACAATCAAAGTGGTTATTTCAAATCTCCGCGACGACGACTACAATCATGAACAAATAGATTGTTTAATTTATTGTTACGAGACTTTCCATGGTAACTAAGCATGAATATTACACATGGATTAAATTTTTGCGGATGAGCCAATAAAGGGCTTCGACCTGATTACATTGAGTTCAAAATCAATGCTGTATCTTCCATAATAACGGAGATATGCGAGTTTAAAATTTTATATAATATTTTTGTAAAACATGTATCCAAGGATGTATTACATTGTTTCAACAATCAAAGTGGTTATTTCAAATCTCCGCGAAGACGACTACAATCATGAACAAATAGATTGTTTACTTTATTGTTATGAGAGTTTCCATGGTAACTAAGCATGAATATTACACATGGATTAAATTTTTCCGGATGAGCCAATAAAGGGCTTCGATCTGATTACATTGAGTTCAAAATCAATGCTGTATCTTCCATAATAACGGAGATATGCGAGTTTGAAATTTTATATAATATTTTTTTAAAACATGTATCCAAGGATGTATTACATTGTTTCAACAATCAAAGTGGTTATTTCAAATCTCCGCGACGACGACTACAATCATGAACAAATAGATTGTTTACTTTATTGTTATGAGAGTTTCCATGGTAACTAAGCTTGAATATTACACATGGATTAAATTTTTCCGGATGAGCCAATAAAGGGCTTCGACCTGATTACATTGAGTTCAAAATCAATGCTGTATCTTCCATAATAACGGAGATGTGCGAGTTTGAAATTTTATATAATGTTTTTGTAAAACATGTATCCAAGGATGTATTACATTGTTTCAACAATCAAAGCGGTTATTTCAAATCTCCTCGACGACGACTACAATCATGAACAAATAGATTGTTTACTTTATTGTTATGAGAGTTTCCATGGTAACTAAGCATGAATATTACACATGAATTAAATTTTTCCGGATGAGCCAATAAAGGGCTTCGACCTGATTACATTGAGTTCAAAATCAATGCTGTATCTTCCATAATAACGGAGATATGCGAGTTTGAAATTTTATATAATATTTTTTTAAAACATGTATCCAAGGATGTATTACATTGTTTCAACAATCAAAGTGGTTATTTCAAATCTCCGCGACGACGACTACAATCATGAACAAATAGATTGTTTACTTTATTGTTATGAGAGTTTCCATGGTAACTAAGCTTGAATATTACACATGGATTAAATTTTTCCGGATGAGCCAATAAAGGGCTTCGACCTGATTACATTGAGTTCAAAATCAATGCTGTATCTTCCATAATAACGGAGATGTGCGAGTTTGAAATTTTATATAATGTTTTTGTAAAACATGTATCCAAGGATGTATTACATTGTTTCAACAATCAAAGCGGTTATTTCAAATCTCCGCGACGACGACTACAATCATGAACAAATAGATTGTTTACTTTATTGTTACGAGAGTTTCCATGGTAACTAAGCATGAATATTACACATGAATTAAATTTTTACGGATGAGCCAATAAAGGGCTTCGACCTGATTACATTGAGTTCAAAATCAATGCTGTATCTTCCATAATAACGGAGATATGCGAGTTTGAAATTTTATATAATATTTTTTTAAAACATGTATCCAAGGATGTATTACATTGTTTCAACAATCAAAGTGGTTATTTCAAATCTCCGCGACGACGACTACAATCATGAACAAATAGATTGTTTACTTTATTGTTATGAGAGTTTCCATGGTAACTAAGCATGAATATTACACATGAATTAAATTTTTCCGGATGAGCCAATAAAGGGCTTCGACCTGATTACATTGAGTTCAAAATCAATGCTGTATCTTCCATAATAACGGAGATATGCGAGTTTGAAATTTTATATAATATTTTTTTAAAACATGTATCCAAGGATGTATTACATTGTTTCAACAATCAAAGTGGTTATTTCAAATCTCCGCGACGACGACTACAATCATGAACAAATAGATTGTTTACTTTATTGTTATGAGAGTTTCCATGGTAACTAAGCTTGAATATTACACATGGATTAAATTTTTCCGGATGAGCCAATAAAGGGCTTCGACCTGATTACATTGAGTTCAAAATCAATGCTGTATCTTCCATAATAACGGAGATGTGCGAGTTTGAAATTTTATATAATGTTTTTGTAAAACATGTATCCAAGGATGTATTACATTGTTTCAACAATCAAAGCGGTTATTTCAAATCTCCTCGACGACGACTACAATCATGAACAAATAGATTGTTTACTTTATTGTTATGAGAGTTTCCATGGTAACTAAGCATGAATATTACACATGAATTAAATTTTTACGGATGAGCCAATAAAGGGCTTCGACCTGATTACATTGAGTTCAAAATCAATGCTGTATCTTCCATAATAACGGAGATATGCGAGTTTGAAATTTTATATAATATTTTTTTAAAACATGTATCCAAGGATGTATTACATTGTTTCAACAATCAAAGTGGTTATTTCAAATCTCCGCGACGACAACTACAATCATGAACAAATAGATTGTTTACTTTATTGTTATGATAGTTTCCATGGTAACTAAGCATGAATATTACACATGGATTAAATTTTTTCGGATGAGCCAATAGAGAGCTTCAACCTGATTACATTGAGTTCAAAATCAATGCTGTATCTTCCATAATAACGGAGATGTGCGAGTTTGAAATTTTATATAATGTTTTTGTAAAACATGTATCCAAGGATGTATTACATTGTTTCAACAATCAAAGCGGTTATTTCAAATCTCCGCGACGACGACTACAATCATGAACAAATAGATTGTTTACTTTATTGTTACGAGAGTTTCCATGGTAACTAAGCATGAATATTACACATGGATTAAATTTTTTCGGTTGAGCCAATAGAGAGCTTCAACCTGATTACATTGAGTGTAAAACCACTGCTGTATCTTCTATAGTAACTGAGATATGCGAGTTTGAAATTTTATATAATGTTTTTGTAAAACATTATTCCAAGGATGTATTACATTGTTTCAACAATCAAGGTGGTTATTTCAAATCTCCACAACGACGACTACAATTATGCCCAAATAGATTGTTTACTTTATTGTTACGAGAGTTTCCATGGTAACTAAGCCTGAATATTACACATGGCTCAAATTTTTTCCGTTGAGCCAATAGAGAGCTTCAACCTGATTACATTGAGTGTAAAACCACTGCTGTATCTTCTATAGTAACGGAGATATGCGAGTTTGAAATTTTATATAATGTTTTTGTAAAACATGTATCCAAGGATGTATTACATTGTTTCAACAATCAAAGCGGTTATTTCAAATCTCCGCGACGACGACTACAATCATGAACAAATAGATTGTTTACTTTATTGTTATGAGAGTTTCCATGGTAACTAAGCTTGAATATTACACATGGATTAAATTTTTCCGGATGAGCCAATAAAGGGCTTCGACCTGATTACATTGAGTTCAAAATCAATGCTGTATCTTCCATAATAACGGAGATGTGCGAGTTTGAAATTTTATATAATGTTTTTGTAAAACATGTATCCAAGGATGTATTACATTGTTTCAACAATCAAAGCGGTTATTTCAAATCTCCGCGACGACGACTACAATCATGAACAAATAGATTGTTTACTTTATTGTTACGAGAGTTTCCATGGTAACTAAGCATGAATATTACACATGAATTAAATTTTTCCGGATGAGCCAATAAAGGGCTTCGACCTGATTACATTGAGTTCAAAATCAATGCTGTATCTTCCATAATAACGGAGATATGCGAGTTTGAAATTTTATATAATATTTTTTTAAAACATGTATCCAAGGATGTATTACATTGTTTCAACAATCAAAGTGGTTATTTCAAATCTCCGCGACGACGACTACAATCATGAACAAATAGATTGTTTAATTTATTGTTACGAGACTTTCCATGGTAACTAAGCATGAATATTACACATGGATTAAATTTTTGCGGATGAGCCAATAAAGGGCTTCGACCTGATTACATTGAGTTCAAAATCAATGCTGTATCTTCCATAATAACGGAGATATGCGAGTTTAAAATTTTATATAATATTTTTGTAAAACATGTATCCAAGGATGTATTACATTGTTTCAACAATCAAAGTGGTTATTTCAAATCTCCGCGAAGACGACTACAATCATGAACAAATAGATTGTTTACTTTATTGTTATGAGAGTTTCCATGGTAACTAAGCATGAATATTACACATGGATTAAATTTTTCCGGATGAGCCAATAAAGGGCTTCGATCTGATTACATTGAGTTCAAAATCAATGCTGTATCTTCCATAATAACGGAGATATGCGAGTTTGAAATTTTATATAATATTTTTTTAAAACATGTATCCAAGGATGTATTACATTGTTTCAACAATCAAAGTGGTTATTTCAAATCTCCGCGACGACGACTACAATCATGAACAAATAGATTGTTTACTTTATTGTTATGAGAGTTTCCATGGTAACTAAGCTTGAATATTACACATGGATTAAATTTTTCCGGATGAGCCAATAAAGGGCTTCGACCTGATTACATTGAGTTCAAAATCAATGCTGTATCTTCCATAATAACGGAGATGTGCGAGTTTGAAATTTTATATAATGTTTTTGTAAAACATGTATCCAAGGATGTATTACATTGTTTCAACAATCAAAGCGGTTATTTCAAATCTCCTCGACGACGACTACAATCATGAACAAATAGATTGTTTACTTTATTGTTATGAGAGTTTCCATGGTAACTAAGCATGAATATTACACATGAATTAAATTTTTCCGGATGAGCCAATAAAGGGCTTCGACCTGATTACATTGAGTTCAAAATCAATGCTGTATCTTCCATAATAACGGAGATATGCGAGTTTGAAATTTTATATAATATTTTTTTAAAACATGTATCCAAGGATGTATTACATTGTTTCAACAATCAAAGTGGTTATTTCAAATCTCCGCGACGACGACTACAATCATGAACAAATAGATTGTTTACTTTATTGTTATGAGAGTTTCCATGGTAACTAAGCTTGAATATTACACATGGATTAAATTTTTCCGGATGAGCCAATAAAGGGCTTCGACCTGATTACATTGAGTTCAAAATCAATGCTGTATCTTCCATAATAACGGAGATGTGCGAGTTTGAAATTTTATATAATGTTTTTGTAAAACATGTATCCAAGGATGTATTACATTGTTTCAACAATCAAAGCGGTTATTTCAAATCTCCGCGACGACGACTACAATCATGAACAAATAGATTGTTTACTTTATTGTTACGAGAGTTTCCATGGTAACTAAGCATGAATATTACACATGAATTAAATTTTTACGGATGAGCCAATAAAGGGCTTCGACCTGATTACATTGAGTTCAAAATCAATGCTGTATCTTCCATAATAACGGAGATATGCGAGTTTGAAATTTTATATAATATTTTTTTAAAACATGTATCCAAGGATGTATTACATTGTTTCAACAATCAAAGTGGTTATTTCAAATCTCCGCGACGACGACTACAATCATGAACAAATAGATTGTTTACTTTATTGTTATGAGAGTTTCCATGGTAACTAAGCATGAATATTACACATGAATTAAATTTTTCCGGATGAGCCAATAAAGGGCTTCGACCTGATTACATTGAGTTCAAAATCAATGCTGTATCTTCCATAATAACGGAGATATGCGAGTTTGAAATTTTATATAATATTTTTTTAAAACATGTATCCAAGGATGTATTACATTGTTTCAACAATCAAAGTGGTTATTTCAAATCTCCGCGACGACGACTACAATCATGAACAAATAGATTGTTTACTTTATTGTTATGAGAGTTTCCATGGTAACTAAGCTTGAATATTACACATGGATTAAATTTTTCCGGATGAGCCAATAAAGGGCTTCGACCTGATTACATTGAGTTCAAAATCAATGCTGTATCTTCCATAATAACGGAGATGTGCGAGTTTGAAATTTTATATAATGTTTTTGTAAAACATGTATCCAAGGATGTATTACATTGTTTCAACAATCAAAGCGGTTATTTCAAATCTCCTCGACGACGACTACAATCATGAACAAATAGATTGTTTACTTTATTGTTATGAGAGTTTCCATGGTAACTAAGCATGAATATTACACATGAATTAAATTTTTACGGATGAGCCAATAAAGGGCTTCGACCTGATTACATTGAGTTCAAAATCAATGCTGTATCTTCCATAATAACGGAGATATGCGAGTTTGAAATTTTATATAATATTTTTTTAAAACATGTATCCAAGGATGTATTACATTGTTTCAACAATCAAAGTGGTTATTTCAAATCTCCGCGACGACAACTACAATCATGAACAAATAGATTGTTTACTTTATTGTTATGATAGTTTCCATGGTAACTAAGCATGAATATTACACATGGATTAAATTTTTTCGGATGAGCCAATAGAGAGCTTCAACCTGATTACATTGAGTTCAAAATCAATGCTGTATCTTCCATAATAACGGAGATGTGCGAGTTTGAAATTTTATATAATGTTTTTGTAAAACATGTATCCAAGGATGTATTACATTGTTTCAACAATCAAAGCGGTTATTTCAAATCTCCGCGACGACGACTACAATCATGAACAAATAGATTGTTTACTTTATTGTTACGAGAGTTTCCATGGTAACTAAGCATGAATATTACACATGGATTAAATTTTTTCGGTTGAGCCAATAGAGAGCTTCAACCTGATTACATTGAGTGTAAAACCACTGCTGTATCTTCTATAGTAACTGAGATATGCGAGTTTGAAATTTTATATAATGTTTTTGTAAAACATGTATCCAAGGATGTATTACATTGTTTCAACAATCAAAGTGGTTATTTCAAATCTCCGCGAAGACGACTACAATCATGAACAAATAGATTGTTTACTTTATTGTTATGAGACTTTCCATGGTAACTAAGCATGAATATTACACATGGATTAAATTTTTGCGGATGAGCCAATAAAGGGCTTCGACCTGATTACATTGAGTTCAAAATCAATGCTGTATCTTCCATAATAACGGAGATATGCGAGTTTAAAATTTTATATAATATTTTTGTAAAACATGTATCCAAGGATGTATTACATTGTTTCAACAATCAAAGTGGTTATTTCAAATCTCCGCGAAGACGACTACAATCATGAACAAATAGATTGTTTACTTTATTGTTATGAGAGTTTCCATGGTAACTAAGCATGAATATTACACATGGATTAAATTTTTCCGGATGAGCCAATAAAGGGCTTCGATCTGATTACATTGAGTTCAAAATCAATGCTGTATCTTCCATAATAACGGAGATATGCGAGTTTGAAATTTTATATAATATTTTTTTAAAACATGTATCCAAGGATGTATTACATTGTTTCAACAATCAAAGTGGTTATTTCAAATCTCCGCGACGACGACTACAATCATGAACAAATAGATTGTTTACTTTATTGTTATGAGAGTTTCCATGGTAACTAAGCTTGAATATTACACATGGATTAAATTTTTCCGGATGAGCCAATAAAGGGCTTCGACCTGATTACATTGAGTTCAAAATCAATGCTGTATCTTCCATAATAACGGAGATGTGCGAGTTTGAAATTTTATATAATGTTTTTGTAAAACATGTATCCAAGGATGTATTACATTGTTTCAACAATCAAAGCGGTTATTTCAAATCTCCTCGACGACGACTACAATCATGAACAAATAGATTGTTTACTTTATTGTTATGAGAGTTTCCATGGTAACTAAGCATGAATATTACACATGAATTAAATTTTTCCGGATGAGCCAATAAAGGGCTTCGACCTGATTACATTGAGTTCAAAATCAATGCTGTATCTTCCATAATAACGGAGATATGCGAGTTTGAAATTTTATATAATATTTTTTTAAAACATGTATCCAAGGATGTATTACATTGTTTCAACAATCAAAGTGGTTATTTCAAATCTCCGCGACGACGACTACAATCATGAACAAATAGATTTTTTACTTTATTGTTATGAGAGTTTCCATGGTAACTAAGCTTGAATATTACACATGGATTAAATTTTTCCGGATGAGCCAATAAAGGGCTTCGACCTGATTACATTGAGTTCAAAATCAATGCTGTATCTTCCATAATAACGGAGATGTGCGAGTTTGAAATTTTATATAATGTTTTTGTAAAACATGTATCCAAGGATGTATTACATTGTTTCAACAATCAAAGCGGTTATTTCAAATCTCCGCGACGACGACTACAATCATGAACAAATAGATTGTTTACTTTATTGTTACGAGAGTTTCCATGGTAACTAAGCATGAATATTACACATGAATTAAATTTTTCCGGATGAGCCAATAAAGGGCTTCGACCTGATTACATTGAGTTCAAAATCAATGCTGTATCTTCCATAATAACGGAGATATGCGAGTTTGAAATTTTATATAATATTTTTTTAAAACATGTATCCAAGGATGTATTACATTGTTTCAACAATCAAAGTGGTTATTTCAAATCTCCGCGACGACGACTACAATCATGAACAAATAGATTGTTTACTTTATTGTTACGAGACTTTCCATGGTAACTAAGCATGAATATTACACATGGATTAAATTTTTGCGGATGAGCCAATAAAGGGCTTCGACCTGATTACATTGAGTTCAAAATCAATGCTGTATCTTCCATAATAACGGAGATATGCGAGTTTGAAATTTTATATAATATTTTTGTAAAACATGTATCCAAGGATGTATTACATTGTTTCAACAATCAAAGTGGTTATTTCAAATCTCCGCGACGACGACTACAATCATGAACAAATAGATTGTTTACTTTATTGTTATGAGAGTTTCCATGGTAACTAAGCATGAATATTACACATGGATTAAATTTTTCCGGATGAGCCAATAAAGGGCTTCGATCTGATTACATTGAGTTCAAAATCAATGCTGTATCTTCCATAATAACGGAGATATGCGAGTTTGAAATTTTATATAATATTTTTTTAAAACATGTATCCAAGGATGTATTACATTGTTTCAACAATCAAAGTGGTTATTTCAAATCTCCGCGACGACGACTACAATCATGAACAAATAGATTGTTTACTTTATTGTTATGAGAGTTTCCATGGTAACTAAGCTTGAATATTACACATGGATTAAATTTTTCCGGATGAGCCAATAAAGGGCTTCGACCTGATTACATTGAGTTCAAAATCAATGCTGTATCTTCCATAATAACGGAGATGTGCGAGTTTGAAATTTTATATAATGTTTTTGTAAAACATGTATCCAAGGATGTATTACATTGTTTCAACAATCAAAGCGGTTATTTCAAATCTCCTCGACGACGACTACAATCATGAACAAATAGATTGTTTACTTTATTGTTATGAGAGTTTCCATGGTAACTAAGCATGAATATTACACATGAATTAAATTTTTACGGATGAGCCAATAAAGGGCTTCGACCTGATTACATTGAGTTCAAAATCAATGCTGTATCTTCCATAATAACGGAGATATGCGAGTTTGAAATTTTATATAATATTTTTTTAAAACATGTATCCAAGGATGTATTACATTGTTTCAACAATCAAAGTGGTTATTTCAAATCTCCGCGACGACGACTACAATCATGAACAAATAGATTGTTTACTTTATTGTTACGAGACTTTCCATGGTAACTAAGCATGAATATTACACATGGATTAAATTTTTGCGGATGAGCCAATAAAGGGCTTCGACCTGATTACATTGAGTTCAAAATCAATGCTGTATCTTCCATAATAACGGAGATATGCGAGTTTAAAATTTTATATAATATTTTTGTAAGACATGTATCCAAGGATGTATTACATTGTTTCAACAATCAAAGTGGTTATTTCAAATCTCCGCAACGACGACTACAATCATGAACAAATAGATTGTTTACTTTATTGTTATGAGAGTTTCCATGGTAACTAAGCTTGAATATTACACATGGATTAAATTTTTCCGGATGAGCCAATAAAGGGCTTCGACCTGATTACATTGAGTTCAAAATCAATGCTGTATCTTCCATAATAACGGAGATGTGCGAGTTTGAAATTTTATATAATGTTTTTGTAAAACATGTATCCAAGGATGTATTACATTGTTTCAACAATCAAAGCGGTTATTTCAAATCTCCGCGACGACGACTACAATCATGAACAAATAGATTGTTTACTTTATTGTTACGAGAGTTTCCATGGTAACTAAGCATGAATATTACACATGAATTAAATTTTTCCGGATGAGAAAATAAAGGGCTTCGACCTGATTACATTGAGTGTAAAACCACTGCTGTATCTTCTATAGTAACGGAGATATGCGAGTTTGAAATTTTATATAATGTTTTTGTAAAACATGTATCCAAGGATGTATTACATTGTTTCAACAATCAAAGTGGTTATTTCAAATCTCCGCGACGACAACTACAATCATGAACAAATAGATTGTTTACTTTATTGTTATGATAGTTTCCATGGTAACTAAGCATGAATATTACACATGGATTAAATTTTTCCGGATGAGCCAATAAAGGGCTTCGATCTGATTACATTGAGTTCAAAATCAATGCTGTATCTTCCATAATAACGGAGATATGCGAGTTTGAAATTTTATATAATATTTTTTTAAAACATGTATCCAAGGATGTATTACATTGTTTCAACAATCAAAGTGGTTATTTCAAATCTCCGCGACGACGACTACAATCATGAACAAATAGATTGTTTACTTTATTGTTATGAGAGTTTCCATGGTAACTAAGCTTGAATATTACACATGGATTAAATTTTTCCGGATGAGCCAATAAAGGGCTTCGACCTGATTACATTGAGTTCAAAATCAATGCTGTATCTTCCATAATAACGGAGATGTGCGAGTTTGAAATTTTATATAATGTTTTTGTAAAACATGTATCCAAGGATGTATTACATTGTTTCAACAATCAAAGCGGTTATTTCAAATCTCCTCGACGACGACTACAATCATGAACAAATAGATTGTTTACTTTATTGTTATGAGAGTTTCCATGGTAACTAAGCATGAATATTACACATGAATTAAATTTTTCCGGATGAGCCAATAAAGGGCTTCGACCTGATTACATTGAGTTCAAAATCAATGCTGTATCTTCCATAATAACGGAGATATGCGAGTTTGAAATTTTATATAATATTTTTTTAAAACATGTATCCAAGGATGTATTACATTGTTTCAACAATCAAAGTGGTTATTTCAAATCTCCGCGACGACGACTACAATCATGAACAAATAGATTGTTTACTTTATTGTTATGAGAGTTTCCATGGTAACTAAGCTTGAATATTACACATGGATTAAATTTTTCCGGATGAGCCAATAAAGGGCTTCGACCTGATTACATTGAGTTCAAAATCAATGCTGTATCTTCCATAATAACGGAGATGTGCGAGTTTGAAATTTTATATAATGTTTTTGTAAAACATGTATCCAAGGATGTATTACATTGTTTCAACAATCAAAGCGGTTATTTCAAATCTCCGCGACGACGACTACAATCATGAACAAATAGATTGTTTACTTTATTGTTACGAGAGTTTCCATGGTAACTAAGCATGAATATTACACATGAATTAAATTTTTCCGGATGAGCCAATAAAGGGCTTCGACCTGATTACATTGAGTTCAAAATCAATGCTGTATCTTCCATAATAACGGAGATATGCGAGTTTGAAATTTTATATAATATTTTTTTAAAACATGTATCCAAGGATGTATTACATTGTTTCAACAATCAAAGTGGTTATTTCAAATCTCCGCGACGACGACTACAATCATGAACAAATAGATTGTTTACTTTATTGTTACGAGACTTTCCATGGTAACTAAGCATGAATATTACACATGGATTAAATTTTTGCGGATGAGCCAATAAAGGGCTTCGACCTGATTACATTGAGTTCAAAATCAATGCTGTATCTTCCATAATAACGGAGATATGCGAGTTTGAAATTTTATATAATATTTTTGTAAAACATGTATCCAAGGATGTATTACATTGTTTCAACAATCAAAGTGGTTATTTCAAATCTCCGCGACGACGACTACAATCATGAACAAATAGATTGTTTACTTTATTGTTATGAGAGTTTCCATGGTAACTAAGCATGAATATTACACATGGATTAAATTTTTCCGGATGAGCCAATAAAGGGCTTCGATCTGATTACATTGAGTTCAAAATCAATGCTGTATCTTCCATAATAACGGAGATATGCGAGTTTGAAATTTTATATAATATTTTTTTAAAACATGTATCCAAGGATGTATTACATTGTTTCAACAATCAAAGTGGTTATTTCAAATCTCCGCGACGACGACTACAATCATGAACAAATAGATTGTTTACTTTATTGTTATGAGAGTTTCCATGGTAACTAAGCTTGAATATTACACATGGATTAAATTTTTCCGGATGAGCCAATAAAGGGCTTCGACCTGATTACATTGAGTTCAAAATCAATGCTGTATCTTCCATAATAACGGAGATGTGCGAGTTTGAAATTTTATATAATGTTTTTGTAAAACATGTATCCAAGGATGTATTACATTGTTTCAACAATCAAAGCGGTTATTTCAAATCTCCTCGACGACGACTACAATCATGAACAAATAGATTGTTTACTTTATTGTTATGAGAGTTTCCATGGTAACTAAGCATGAATATTACACATGAATTAAATTTTTACGGATGAGCCAATAAAGGGCTTCGACCTGATTACATTGAGTTCAAAATCAATGCTGTATCTTCCATAATAACGGAGATATGCGAGTTTGAAATTTTATATAATATTTTTTTAAAACATGTATCCAAGGATGTATTACATTGTTTCAACAATCAAAGTGGTTATTTCAAATCTCCGCGACGACGACTACAATCATGAACAAATAGATTGTTTACTTTATTGTTACGAGACTTTCCATGGTAACTAAGCATGAATATTACACATGGATTAAATTTTTGCGGATGAGCCAATAAAGGGCTTCGACCTGATTACATTGAGTTCAAAATCAATGCTGTATCTTCCATAATAACGGAGATATGCGAGTTTAAAATTTTATATAATATTTTTGTAAGACATGTATCCAAGGATGTATTACATTGTTTCAACAATCAAAGTGGTTATTTCAAATCTCCGCAACGACGACTACAATCATGAACAAATAGATTGTTTACTTTATTGTTATGAGAGTTTCCATGGTAACTAAGCTTGAATATTACACATGGATTAAATTTTTCCGGATGAGCCAATAAAGGGCTTCGACCTGATTACATTGAGTTCAAAATCAATGCTGTATCTTCCATAATAACGGAGATGTGCGAGTTTGAAATTTTATATAATGTTTTTGTAAAACATGTATCCAAGGATGTATTACATTGTTTCAACAATCAAAGCGGTTATTTCAAATCTCCGCGACGACGACTACAATCATGAACAAATAGATTGTTTACTTTATTGTTACGAGAGTTTCCATGGTAACTAAGCATGAATATTACACATGAATTAAATTTTTCCGGATGAGAAAATAAAGGGCTTCGACCTGATTACATTGAGTGTAAAACCACTGCTGTATCTTCTATAGTAACGGAGATATGCGAGTTTGAAATTTTATATAATGTTTTTGTAAAACATGTATCCAAGGATGTATTACATTGTTTCAACAATCAAAGTGGTTATTTCAAATCTCCGCGACGACAACTACAATCATGAACAAATAGATTGTTTACTTTATTGTTATGATAGTTTCCATGGTAACTAAGCATGAATATTACACATGGATTAAATTTTTTCGGATGAGCCAATAGAGAGCTTCAACCTGATTACATTGAGTTCAAAATCAATGCTGTATCTTCCATAATAACGGAGATGTGCGAGTTTGAAATTTTATATAATGTTTTTGTAAAACATGTATCCAAGGATGTATTACATTGTTTCAACAATCAAAGCGGTTATTTCAAATCTCCGCGACGACGACTACAATCATGAACAAATAGATTGTTTACTTTATTGTTACGAGAGTTTCCATGGTAACTAAGCATGAATATTACACATGGATTAAATTTTTTCGGTTGAGCCAATAGAGAGCTTCAACCTGATTACATTGAGTGTAAAACCACTGCTGTATCTTCTATAGTAACTGAGATATGCGAGTTTGAAATTTTATATAATGTTTTTGTAAAACATTATTCCAAGGATGTATTACATTGTTTCAACAATCAAGGTGGTTATTTCAAATCTCCACAACGACGACTACAATTATGCCCAAATAGATTGTTTACTTTATTGTTACGAGAGTTTCCATGGTAACTAAGCCTGAATATTACACATGGCTCAAATTTTTTCCGTTGAGCCAATAGAGAGCTTCAACCTGATTACATTGAGTGTAAAACCACTGCTGTATCTTCTATAGTAACGGAGATATGCGAGTTTGAAATTTTATATAATGTTTTTGTAAAACATGTATCCAAGGATGTATTACATTGTTTCAACAATCAAAGCGGTTATTTCAAATCTCCGCGACGACGACTACAATCATGAACAAATAGATTGTTTACTTTATTGTTATGAGAGTTTCCATGGTAACTAAGCTTGAATATTACACATGGATTAAATTTTTCCGGATGAGCCAATAAAGGGCTTCGACCTGATTACATTGAGTTCAAAATCAATGCTGTATCTTCCATAATAACGGAGATGTGCGAGTTTGAAATTTTATATAATGTTTTTGTAAAACATGTATCCAAGGATGTATTACATTGTTTCAACAATCAAAGCGGTTATTTCAAATCTCCTCGACGACGACTACAATCATGAACAAATAGATTGTTTACTTTATTGTTATGAGAGTTTCCATGGTAACTAAGCATGAATATTACACATGAATTAAATTTTTCCGGATGAGCCAATAAAGGGCTTCGACCTGATTACATTGAGTTCAAAATCAATGCTGTATCTTCCATAATAACGGAGATATGCGAGTTTGAAATTTTATATAATATTTTTTTAAAACATGTATCCAAGGATGTATTACATTGTTTCAACAATCAAAGTGGTTATTTCAAATCTCCGCGACGACGACTACAATCATGAACAAATAGATTGTTTACTTTATTGTTATGAGAGTTTCCATGGTAACTAAGCTTGAATATTACACATGGATTAAATTTTTCCGGATGAGCCAATAAAGGGCTTCGACCTGATTACATTGAGTTCAAAATCAATGCTGTATCTTCCATAATAACGGAGATGTGCGAGTTTGAAATTTTATATAATGTTTTTGTAAAACATGTATCCAAGGATGTATTACATTGTTTCAACAATCAAAGCGGTTATTTCAAATCTCCGCGACGACGACTACAATCATGAACAAATAGATTGTTTACTTTATTGTTACGAGAGTTTCCATGGTAACTAAGCATGAATATTACACATGAATTAAATTTTTCCGGATGAGCCAATAAAGGGCTTCGACCTGATTACATTGAGTTCAAAATCAATGCTGTATCTTCCATAATAACGGAGATATGCGAGTTTGAAATTTTATATAATATTTTTTTAAAACATGTATCCAAGGATGTATTACATTGTTTCAACAATCAAAGTGGTTATTTCAAATCTCCGCGACGACGACTACAATCATGAACAAATAGATTGTTTACTTTATTGTTACGAGACTTTCCATGGTAACTAAGCATGAATATTACACATGGATTAAATTTTTGCGGATGAGCCAATAAAGGGCTTCGACCTGATTACATTGAGTTCAAAATCAATGCTGTATCTTCCATAATAACGGAGATATGCGAGTTTGAAATTTTATATAATATTTTTGTAAAACATGTATCCAAGGATGTATTACATTGTTTCAACAATCAAAGTGGTTATTTCAAATCTCCGCGACGACGACTACAATCATGAACAAATAGATTGTTTACTTTATTGTTATGAGAGTTTCCATGGTAACTAAGCATGAATATTACACATGGATTAAATTTTTCCGGATGAGCCAATAAAGGGCTTCGATCTGATTACATTGAGTTCAAAATCAATGCTGTATCTTCCATAATAACGGAGATATGCGAGTTTGAAATTTTATATAATATTTTTTTAAAACATGTATCCAAGGATGTATTACATTGTTTCAACAATCAAAGTGGTTATTTCAAATCTCCGCGACGACGACTACAATCATGAACAAATAGATTGTTTACTTTATTGTTATGAGAGTTTCCATGGTAACTAAGCTTGAATATTACACATGGATTAAATTTTTCCGGATGAGCCAATAAAGGGCTTCGACCTGATTACATTGAGTTCAAAATCAATGCTGTATCTTCCATAATAACGGAGATGTGCGAGTTTGAAATTTTATATAATGTTTTTGTAAAACATGTATCCAAGGATGTATTACATTGTTTCAACAATCAAAGCGGTTATTTCAAATCTCCTCGACGACGACTACAATCATGAACAAATAGATTGTTTACTTTATTGTTATGAGAGTTTCCATGGTAACTAAGCATGAATATTACACATGAATTAAATTTTTACGGATGAGCCAATAAAGGGCTTCGACCTGATTACATTGAGTTCAAAATCAATGCTGTATCTTCCATAATAACGGAGATATGCGAGTTTGAAATTTTATATAATATTTTTTTAAAACATGTATCCAAGGATGTATTACATTGTTTCAACAATCAAAGTGGTTATTTCAAATCTCCGCGACGACGACTACAATCATGAACAAATAGATTGTTTACTTTATTGTTACGAGACTTTCCATGGTAACTAAGCATGAATATTACACATGGATTAAATTTTTGCGGATGAGCCAATAAAGGGCTTCGACCTGATTACATTGAGTTCAAAATCAATGCTGTATCTTCCATAATAACGGAGATATGCGAGTTTAAAATTTTATATAATATTTTTGTAAGACATGTATCCAAGGATGTATTACATTGTTTCAACAATCAAAGTGGTTATTTCAAATCTCCGCAACGACGACTACAATCATGAACAAATAGATTGTTTACTTTATTGTTATGAGAGTTTCCATGGTAACTAAGCATGAATATTACACATGGATTAAATTTTTCCGGATGAGCCAATAAAGGGCTTCGATCTGATTACATTGAGTTCAAAATCAATGCTGTATCTTCCATAATAACGGAGATATGCGAGTTTGAAATTTTATATAATATTTTTTTAAAACATGTATCCAAGGATGTATTACATTGTTTCAACAATCAAAGTGGTTATTTCAAATCTCCGCGACGACGACTACAATCATGAACAAATAGATTGTTTACTTTATTGTTATGAGAGTTTCCATGGTAACTAAGCTTGAATATTACACATGGATTAAATTTTTCCGGATGAGCCAATAAAGGGCTTCGACCTGATTACATTGAGTTCAAAATCAATGCTGTATCTTCCATAATAACGGAGATGTGCGAGTTTGAAATTTTATATAATGTTTTTGTAAAACATGTATCCAAGGATGTATTACATTGTTTCAACAATCAAAGCGGTTATTTCAAATCTCCTCGACGACGACTACAATCATGAACAAATAGATTGTTTACTTTATTGTTATGAGAGTTTCCATGGTAACTAAGCATGAATATTACACATGAATTAAATTTTTCCGGATGAGCCAATAAAGGGCTTCGACCTGATTACATTGAGTTCAAAATCAATGCTGTATCTTCCATAATAACGGAGATATGCGAGTTTGAAATTTTATATAATATTTTTTTAAAACATGTATCCAAGGATGTATTACATTGTTTCAACAATCAAAGTGGTTATTTCAAATCTCCGCGACGACGACTACAATCATGAACAAATAGATTGTTTACTTTATTGTTATGAGAGTTTCCATGGTAACTAAGCTTGAATATTACACATGGATTAAATTTTTCCGGATGAGCCAATAAAGGGCTTCGACCTGATTACATTGAGTTCAAAATCAATGCTGTATCTTCCATAATAACGGAGATGTGCGAGTTTGAAATTTTATATAATGTTTTTGTAAAACATGTATCCAAGGATGTATTACATTGTTTCAACAATCAAAGCGGTTATTTCAAATCTCCGCGACGACGACTACAATCATGAACAAATAGATTGTTTACTTTATTGTTACGAGAGTTTCCATGGTAACTAAGCATGAATATTACACATGAATTAAATTTTTCCGGATGAGCCAATAAAGGGCTTCGACCTGATTACATTGAGTTCAAAATCAATGCTGTATCTTCCATAATAACGGAGATATGCGAGTTTGAAATTTTATATAATATTTTTTTAAAACATGTATCCAAGGATGTATTACATTGTTTCAACAATCAAAGTGGTTATTTCAAATCTCCGCGACGACGACTACAATCATGAACAAATAGATTGTTTACTTTATTGTTACGAGACTTTCCATGGTAACTAAGCATGAATATTACACATGGATTAAATTTTTGCGGATGAGCCAATAAAGGGCTTCGACCTGATTACATTGAGTTCAAAATCAATGCTGTATCTTCCATAATAACGGAGATATGCGAGTTTGAAATTTTATATAATATTTTTGTAAAACATGTATCCAAGGATGTATTACATTGTTTCAACAATCAAAGTGGTTATTTCAAATCTCCGCGACGACGACTACAATCATGAACAAATAGATTGTTTACTTTATTGTTATGAGAGTTTCCATGGTAACTAAGCATGAATATTACACATGGATTAAATTTTTCCGGATGAGCCAATAAAGGGCTTCGATCTGATTACATTGAGTTCAAAATCAATGCTGTATCTTCCATAATAACGGAGATATGCGAGTTTGAAATTTTATATAATATTTTTTTAAAACATGTATCCAAGGATGTATTACATTGTTTCAACAATCAAAGTGGTTATTTCAAATCTCCGCGACGACGACTACAATCATGAACAAATAGATTGTTTACTTTATTGTTATGAGAGTTTCCATGGTAACTAAGCTTGAATATTACACATGGATTAAATTTTTCCGGATGAGCCAATAAAGGGCTTCGACCTGATTACATTGAGTTCAAAATCAATGCTGTATCTTCCATAATAACGGAGATGTGCGAGTTTGAAATTTTATATAATGTTTTTGTAAAACATGTATCCAAGGATGTATTACATTGTTTCAACAATCAAAGCGGTTATTTCAAATCTCCTCGACGACGACTACAATCATGAACAAATAGATTGTTTACTTTATTGTTATGAGAGTTTCCATGGTAACTAAGCATGAATATTACACATGAATTAAATTTTTACGGATGAGCCAATAAAGGGCTTCGACCTGATTACATTGAGTTCAAAATCAATGCTGTATCTTCCATAATAACGGAGATATGCGAGTTTGAAATTTTATATAATATTTTTTTAAAACATGTATCCAAGGATGTATTACATTGTTTCAACAATCAAAGTGGTTATTTCAAATCTCCGCGACGACGACTACAATCATGAACAAATAGATTGTTTACTTTATTGTTACGAGACTTTCCATGGTAACTAAGCATGAATATTACACATGGATTAAATTTTTGCGGATGAGCCAATAAAGGGCTTCGACCTGATTACATTGAGTTCAAAATCAATGCTGTATCTTCCATAATAACGGAGATATGCGAGTTTAAAATTTTATATAATATTTTTGTAAGACATGTATCCAAGGATGTATTACATTGTTTCAACAATCAAAGTGGTTATTTCAAATCTCCGCAACGACGACTACAATCATGAACAAATAGATTGTTTACTTTATTGTTATGAGAGTTTCCATGGTAACTAAGCTTGAATATTACACATGGATTAAATTTTTCCGGATGAGCCAATAAAGGGCTTCGACCTGATTACATTGAGTTCAAAATCAATGCTGTATCTTCCATAATAACGGAGATGTGCGAGTTTGAAATTTTATATAATGTTTTTGTAAAACATGTATCCAAGGATGTATTACATTGTTTCAACAATCAAAGCGGTTATTTCAAATCTCCGCGACGACGACTACAATCATGAACAAATAGATTGTTTACTTTATTGTTACGAGAGTTTCCATGGTAACTAAGCATGAATATTACACATGAATTAAATTTTTCCGGATGAGAAAATAAAGGGCTTCGACCTGATTACATTGAGTTCAAAATCAATGCTGTATCTTCCATAATAACGGAGATATGCGAGTTTGAAATTTTAAATAATATTTTTTTTAAAACATGTATCCAAGGATGTATTACATTGTTTCAACAATCAAAGTGGTTATTTCAAATCTCCACAACGACGACTACAATTATGCCCAAATAGATTGTTTACTTTATTGTTACGAGAGTTTCCATGGTAACTAAGCCTGAATATTACACATGGCTCAAATTTTTTCCGTTGAGCCAATAGAGAGCTTCAACCTGATTACATTGAGTGTAAAACCACTGCTGTATCTTCTATAGTAACGGAGATATGCGAGTTTGAAATTTTATATAATGTTTTTGTAAAACATGTATCCAAGGATGTATTACATTGTTTCAACAATCAAAGTGGTTATTTCAAATCCCCGCGACGACGACTACAATCATGAACAAATAGATTGTTTACTTTATTGTTACGAGACTTTCCATGGTAACTAAGCATGAATATTACACATGGATTAAATTTTTGCGGATGAGCCAATAAAGGGCTTCGACCTGATTACATTGAGTTCAAAATCAATGCTGTATCTTCCATAATAACGGAGATATGCGAGTTTGAAATTTTATATAATATTTTTTTAAAACATGTATCCAAGGATGTATTACATTGTTTCAACAATCAAAGTGGTTATTTCAAATCTCCGCGACGACGACTACAATCATGAACAAATAGATTGTTTAATTTATTGTTACGAGACTTTCCATGGTAACTAAGCATGAATATTACACATGGATTAAATTTTTGCGGATGAGCCAATAAAGGGCTTCGACCTGATTACATTGAGTTCAAAATCAATGCTGTATCTTCCATAATAACGGAGATATGCGAGTTTAAAATTTTATATAATATTTTTGTAAAACATGTATCCAAGGATGTATTACATTGTTTCAACAATCAAAGTGGTTATTTCAAATCTCCGCGAAGACGACTACAATCATGAACAAATAGATTGTTTACTTTATTGTTATGAGAGTTTCCATGGTAACTAAGCATGAATATTACACATGGATTAAATTTTTCCGGATGAGCCAATAAAGGGCTTCGATCTGATTACATTGAGTTCAAAATCAATGCTGTATCTTCCATAATAACGGAGATATGCGAGTTTGAAATTTTATATAATATTTTTTTAAAACATGTATCCAAGGATGTATTACATTGTTTCAACAATCAAAGTGGTTATTTCAAATCTCCGCGACGACGACTACAATCATGAACAAATAGATTGTTTACTTTATTGTTATGAGAGTTTCCATGGTAACTAAGCTTGAATATTACACATGGATTAAATTTTTCCGGATGAGCCAATAAAGGGCTTCGACCTGATTACATTGAGTTCAAAATCAATGCTGTATCTTCCATAATAACGGAGATGTGCGAGTTTGAAATTTTATATAATGTTTTTGTAAAACATGTATCCAAGGATGTATTACATTGTTTCAACAATCAAAGCGGTTATTTCAAATCTCCTCGACGACGACTACAATCATGAACAAATAGATTGTTTACTTTATTGTTATGAGAGTTTCCATGGTAACTAAGCATGAATATTACACATGAATTAAATTTTTCCGGATGAGCCAATAAAGGGCTTCGACCTGATTACATTGAGTTCAAAATCAATGCTGTATCTTCCATAATAACGGAGATATGCGAGTTTGAAATTTTATATAATATTTTTTTAAAACATGTATCCAAGGATGTATTACATTGTTTCAACAATCAAAGTGGTTATTTCAAATCTCCGCGACGACGACTACAATCATGAACAAATAGATTGTTTACTTTATTGTTATGAGAGTTTCCATGGTAACTAAGCTTGAATATTACACATGGATTAAATTTTTCCGGATGAGCCAATAAAGGGCTTCGACCTGATTACATTGAGTTCAAAATCAATGCTGTATCTTCCATAATAACGGAGATGTGCGAGTTTGAAATTTTATATAATGTTTTTGTAAAACATGTATCCAAGGATGTATTACATTGTTTCAACAATCAAAGCGGTTATTTCAAATCTCCGCGACGACGACTACAATCATGAACAAATAGATTGTTTACTTTATTGTTACGAGAGTTTCCATGGTAACTAAGCATGAATATTACACATGAATTAAATTTTTCCGGATGAGCCAATAAAGGGCTTCGACCTGATTACATTGAGTTCAAAATCAATGCTGTATCTTCCATAATAACGGAGATATGCGAGTTTGAAATTTTATATAATATTTTTTTAAAACATGTATCCAAGGATGTATTACATTGTTTCAACAATCAAAGTGGTTATTTCAAATCTCCGCGACGACGACTACAATCATGAACAAATAGATTGTTTACTTTATTGTTACGAGACTTTCCATGGTAACTAAGCATGAATATTACACATGGATTAAATTTTTGCGGATGAGCCAATAAAGGGCTTCGACCTGATTACATTGAGTTCAAAATCAATGCTGTATCTTCCATAATAACGGAGATATGCGAGTTTGAAATTTTATATAATATTTTTGTAAAACATGTATCCAAGGATGTATTACATTGTTTCAACAATCAAAGTGGTTATTTCAAATCTCCGCGACGACGACTACAATCATGAACAAATAGATTGTTTACTTTATTGTTATGAGAGTTTCCATGGTAACTAAGCATGAATATTACACATGGATTAAATTTTTCCGGATGAGCCAATAAAGGGCTTCGATCTGATTACATTGAGTTCAAAATCAATGCTGTATCTTCCATAATAACGGAGATATGCGAGTTTGAAATTTTATATAATATTTTTTTAAAACATGTATCCAAGGATGTATTACATTGTTTCAACAATCAAAGTGGTTATTTCAAATCTCCGCGACGACGACTACAATCATGAACAAATAGATTGTTTACTTTATTGTTATGAGAGTTTCCATGGTAACTAAGCTTGAATATTACACATGGATTAAATTTTTCCGGATGAGCCAATAAAGGGCTTCGACCTGATTACATTGAGTTCAAAATCAATGCTGTATCTTCCATAATAACGGAGATGTGCGAGTTTGAAATTTTATATAATGTTTTTGTAAAACATGTATCCAAGGATGTATTACATTGTTTCAACAATCAAAGCGGTTATTTCAAATCTCCTCGACGACGACTACAATCATGAACAAATAGATTGTTTACTTTATTGTTATGAGAGTTTCCATGGTAACTAAGCATGAATATTACACATGAATTAAATTTTTACGGATGAGCCAATAAAGGGCTTCGACCTGATTACATTGAGTTCAAAATCAATGCTGTATCTTCCATAATAACGGAGATATGCGAGTTTGAAATTTTATATAATATTTTTTTAAAACATGTATCCAAGGATGTATTACATTGTTTCAACAATCAAAGTGGTTATTTCAAATCTCCGCGACGACGACTACAATCATGAACAAATAGATTGTTTACTTTATTGTTACGAGACTTTCCATGGTAACTAAGCATGAATATTACACATGGATTAAATTTTTGCGGATGAGCCAATAAAGGGCTTCGACCTGATTACATTGAGTTCAAAATCAATGCTGTATCTTCCATAATAACGGAGATATGCGAGTTTAAAATTTTATATAATATTTTTGTAAGACATGTATCCAAGGATGTATTACATTGTTTCAACAATCAAAGTGGTTATTTCAAATCTCCGCAACGACGACTACAATCATGAACAAATAGATTGTTTACTTTATTGTTATGAGAGTTTCCATGGTAACTAAGCTTGAATATTACACATGGATTAAATTTTTCCGGATGAGCCAATAAAGGGCTTCGACCTGATTACATTGAGTTCAAAATCAATGCTGTATCTTCCATAATAACGGAGATGTGCGAGTTTGAAATTTTATATAATGTTTTTGTAAAACATGTATCCAAGGATGTATTACATTGTTTCAACAATCAAAGCGGTTATTTCAAATCTCCGCGACGACGACTACAATCATGAACAAATAGATTGTTTACTTTATTGTTACGAGAGTTTCCATGGTAACTAAGCATGAATATTACACATGAATTAAATTTTTCCGGATGAGAAAATAAAGGGCTTCGACCTGATTACATTGAGTTCAAAATCAATGCTGTATCTTCCATAATAACGGAGATATGCGAGTTTGAAATTTTAAATAATATTTTTTTTAAAACATGTATCCAAGGATGTATTACATTGTTTCAACAATCAAAGTGGTTATTTCAAATCTCCGCGACGACGACTACAATCATGAACAAATAGATTGTTTACTTTATTGTTATGAGAGTTTCCATGGTAACTAAGCATGAATATTACACATGGATTAAATTTTTCCGGATGAGCCAATAAAGGGCTTCGATCTGATTACATTGAGTTCAAAATCAATGCTGTATCTTCCATAATAACGGAGATATGCGAGTTTGAAATTTTATATAATATTTTTTTAAAACATGTATCCAAGGATGTATTACATTGTTTCAACAATCAAAGTGGTTATTTCAAATCTCCGCGACGACGACTACAATCATGAACAAATAGATTGTTTACTTTATTGTTATGAGAGTTTCCATGGTAACTAAGCTTGAATATTACACATGGATTAAATTTTTCCGGATGAGCCAATAAAGGGCTTCGACCTGATTACATTGAGTTCAAAATCAATGCTGTATCTTCCATAATAACGGAGATGTGCGAGTTTGAAATTTTATATAATGTTTTTGTAAAACATGTATCCAAGGATGTATTACATTGTTTCAACAATCAAAGCGGTTATTTCAAATCTCCGCGACGACGACTACAATCATGAACAAATAGATTGTTTACTTTATTGTTACGAGAGTTTCCATGGTAACAAAGCATGAATATTACACATGAATTAAATTTTTCCGGATGAGCCAATAAAGGGCTTCGACCTGATTACATTGAGTTCAAAATCAATGCTGTATCTTCCATAATAACGGAGATATGCGAGTTTGAAATTTTATATAATATTTTTTTAAAACATGTATCCAAGGATGTATTACATTGTTTCAACAATCAAAGTGGTTATTTCAAATCTCCGCGACGACGACTACAATCATGAACAAATAGATTGTTTACTTTATTGTTATGAGAGTTTCCATGGTAACTAAGCATGAATATTACACATGGATTAAATTTTTTCCGTTGAGCCAATAGAGAGCTTCAACCTGATTACATTGAGTGTAAAACCACTGCTGTATCTTCTATAGTAACTGAGATATGCGAGTTTGAAATTTTATATAATGTTTTTGTAAAACTTTATTCCAAGGATGTATTACATTGTTTCAACAATCAAAGTGGTTATTTCAAATCTCCGCGACGACGACTACAATCATGAACAAATAGATTGTTTACTTTATTGTTATGAGAGTTTCCATGGTAACTAAGCATGAATATTACACATGGATTAAATTTTTTCGGATGAGCCAATAGAGAGCTTCAACCTAATTACATTGAGTGTAAAACCACTGCTGTATCTTCTATAGTAACGGAGATATGCGAGTTTGAAATTTTATATAATGTTTTTGTAAAACATGTATCCAAGGATGTATTACATTGTTTCAACAATCAAAGTGGTTATTTCAAATCTCCGCGACGACGACTACAATCATGAACAAATAGATTGTTTACTTTATTGTTATGAGAGTTTCCATGGTAACTAAGCATGAATATTACACATGGATTAAATTTTTTCGGATGAGCCAATAGAGAGCTTCAACCTGATTACATTGAGTTCAAAATCAATGCTGTATCTTCCATAATAACGGAGATATGCGAGTTTGAAATTTTATATAATGTTTTTGTAAAACATGTATCCAAGGATGTATTACATTGTTTCAACAATCAAAGCGGTTATTTCAAATCTCCGCGACGACGACTACAATCATGAACAAATAGATTGTTTACTTTATTGTTACGAGAGTTTCCATGGTAACTAAGCATGAATATTACACATGAATTAAATTTTTCCGGATGAGAAAATAAAGGGCTTCGACCTGATTACATTGAGTTCAAAATCAATGCTGTATCTTCCATAATAACGGAGATATGCGAGTTTGAAATTTTAAATAATATTTTTTTTAAAACATGTATCCAAGGATGTATTACATTGTTTCAACAATCAAAGTGGTTATTTCAAATCTCCACAACGACGACTACAATTATGCCCAAATAGATTGTTTACTTTATTGTTACGAGAGTTTCCATGGTAACTAAGCCTGAATATTACACATGGCTCAATTTTTTTCCGTTGAGCCAATAGAGAGCTTCAACCTGATTACATTGAGTGTAAAACCACTGCTGTATCTTCTATAGTAACGGAGATATGCGAGTTTGAAATTTTATATAATGTTTTTGTAAAACATGTATCCAAGGATGTATTACATTGTTTCAACAATCAAAGTGGTTATTTCAAATCCCCGCGACGACGACTACAATCATGAACAAATAGATTGTTTACTTTATTGTTACGAGACTTTCCATGGTAACTAAGCATGAATATTACACATGGATTAAATTTTTGCGGATGAGCCAATAAAGGGCTTCGACCTGATTACATTGAGTTCAAAATCAATGCTGTATCTTCCATAATAACGGAGATATGCGAGTTTGAAATTTTATATAATATTTTTGTAAAACATGTATCCAAGGATGTATTACATTGTTTCAACAATCAAAGTGGTTATTTCAAATCTCCGCGACGACGACTACAATCATGAACAAATAGATTGTTTACTTTATTGTTATGAGAGTTTCCATGGTAACTAAGCATGAATATTACACATGGATTAAATTTTTCCGGATGAGCCAATAAAGGGCTTCGATCTGATTACATTGAGTTCAAAATCAATGCTGTATCTTCCATAATAACGGAGATATGCGAGTTTGAAATTTTATATAATATTTTTTTAAAACATGTATCCAAGGATGTATTACATTGTTTCAACAATCAAAGTGGTTATTTCAAATCTCCGCGACGACGACTACAATCATGAACAAATAGATTGTTTACTTTATTGTTATGAGAGTTTCCATGGTAACTAAGCTTGAATATTACACATGGATTAAATTTTTCCGGATGAGCCAATAAAGGGCTTCGACCTGATTACATTGAGTTCAAAATCAATGCTGTATCTTCCATAATAACGGAGATGTGCGAGTTTGAAATTTTATATAATGTTTTTGTAAAACATGTATCCAAGGATGTATTACATTGTTTCAACAATCAAAGCGGTTATTTCAAATCTCCGCGACGACGACTACAATCATGAACAAATAGATTGTTTACTTTATTGTTACGAGAGTTTCCATGGTAACAAAGCATGAATATTACACATGAATTAAATTTTTCCGGATGAGCCAATAAAGGGCTTCGACCTGATTACATTGAGTTCAAAATCAATGCTGTATCTTCCATAATAACGGAGATATGCGAGTTTGAAATTTTATATAATATTTTTTTAAAACATGTATCCAAGGATGTATTACATTGTTTCAACAATCAAAGTGGTTATTTCAAATCTCCGCGACGACGACTACAATCATGAACAAATAGATTGTTTACTTTATTGTTATGAGAGTTTCCATGGTAACTAAGCATGAATATTACACATGGATTAAATTTTTTCCGTTGAGCCAATAGAGAGCTTCAACCTGATTACATTGAGTGTAAAACCACTGCTGTATCTTCTATAGTAACTGAGATATGCGAGTTTGAAATTTTATATAATGTTTTTGTAAAACTTTATTCCAAGGATGTATTACATTGTTTCAACAATCAAAGTGGTTATTTCAAATCTCCGCGACGACGACTACAATCATGAACAAATAGATTGTTTACTTTATTGTTATGAGAGTTTCCATGGTAACTAAGCATGAATATTACACATGGATTAAATTTTTTCGGATGAGCCAATAGAGAGCTTCAACCTAATTACATTGAGTGTAAAACCACTGCTGTATCTTCTATAGTAACGGAGATATGCGAGTTTGAAATTTTATATAATGTTTTTGTAAAACATGTATCCAAGGATGTATTACATTGTTTCAACAATCAAAGTGGTTATTTCAAATCTCCGCGACGACGACTACAATCATGAACAAATAGATTGTTTACTTTATTGTTATGAGAGTTTCCATGGTAACTAAGCATGAATATTACACATGGATTAAATTTTTTCGGATGAGCCAATAGAGAGCTTCAACCTGATTACATTGAGTTCAAAATCAATGCTGTATCTTCCATAATAACGGAGATATGCGAGTTTGAAATTTTATATAATATTTTTTTAAAACATGTATCCAAGGATGTATTACATTGTTTCAACAATCAAAGTGGTTATTTCAAATCTCCGCAACGACGACTACAATCATGAACAAATAGATTGTTTACTTTATTGTTATGAGAGTTTCCATGGTAACTAAGCTTGAATATTACACATGGATTAAATTTTTCCGGATGAGCCAATAAAGGGCTTCGACCTGATTACATTGAGTTCAAAATCAATGCTGTATCTTCCATAATAACGGAGATGTGCGAGTTTGAAATTTTATATAATGTTTTTGTAAAACATGTATCCAAGGATGTATTACATTGTTTCAACAATCAAAGCGGTTATTTCAAATCTCCGCGACGACGACTACAATCATGAACAAATAGATTGTTTACTTTATTGTTACGAGAGTTTCCATGGTAACTAAGCATGAATATTACACATGGATTAAATTTTTTCGGTTGAGCCAATAGAGAGCTTCAACCTGATTACATTGAGTGTAAAACCACTGCTGTATCTTCTATAGTAACTGAGATATGCGAGTTTGAAATTTTATATAAGGTTTTTGTAAAACATTATTCCAAGGATGTATTACATTGTTTCAACAATCAAGGTGGTTATTTCAAATCTCCACAACGACGACTACAATTATGCCCAAATAGATTGTTTACTTTATTGTTACGAGAGTTTCCATGGTAACTAAGCCTGAATATTACACATGGCTCAAATTTTTTCCGTTGAGCCAATAGAGAGCTTCAACCTGATTACATTGAGTGTAAAACCACTGCTGTATCTTCTATAGTAACGGAGATATGCGAGTTTGAAATTTTATATAATGTTTTTGTAAAACATGTATCCAAGGATGTATTACATTGTTTCAACAATCAAAGTGGTTATTTCAAATCTCCGCGACGACGACTACAATCATGAACAAATAGATCGTTTACTTTATTGTTATGAGAGTTTCCATGGTAACTAAGCATGAATATTACACATGGATTAAATTTTTCCGGATGAGCCAATAAAGGGCTTCGATCTGATTACATTGAGTTCAAAATCAATGCTGTATCTTCCATAATAACGGAGATATGCGAGTTTGAAATTTTATATAATATTTTTTTAAAACATGTATCCAAGGATGTATTACATTGTTTCAACAATCAAAGTGGTTATTTCAAATCTCCGCGACGACGACTACAATCATGAACAAATAGATTGTTTACTTTATTGTTATGAGAGTTTCCATGGTAACTAAGCTTGAATATTACACATGGATTAAATTTTTCCGGATGAGCCAATAAAGGGCTTCGACCTGATTACATTGAGTTCAAAATCAATGCTGTATCTTCCATAATAACGGAGATGTGCGAGTTTGAAATTTTATATAATGTTTTTGTAAAACATGTATCCAAGGATGTATTACATTGTTTCAACAATCAAAGCGGTTATTTCAAATCTCCGCGACGACGACTACAATCATGAACTAATAGATTGTTTACTTTATTGTTATGAGAGTTTCCATGGTAACTAAGCATGAATATTACACATGGATTAAATTTTTTCGGATGAGCCAATAGAGAGCTTCAACCTGATTACATTGAGTGTAAAACCACTGCTGTATCTTCTATAGTAACGGAGATATGCGAGTTTGAAATTTTATATAATGTTTTTGTAAAACATGTATCCAAGGATGTATTACATTGTTTCAACAATCAAAGTGGTTATTTCAAATCTCCGCGACGACGACTACAATCATGAACAAATAGATTGTTTACTTTATTGTTATGAGAGTTTCCATGGTAACTAAGCATGAATATTACACATGGATTAAATTTTTTCGGATGAGCCAATAGAGAGCTTCAACCTGATTACATTGAGTTCAAAATCAATGCTGTATCTTCCATAATAACGGAGATATGCGAGTTTGAAATTTTATATAATATTTTTTTAAAACATGTATCCAAGGATGTATTACATTGTTTCAACAATCAAAGTGGTTATTTCAAATCTCCGCAACGACGACTACAATCATGAACAAATAGATTGTTTACTTTATTGTTATGAGAGTTTCCATGGTAACTAAGCTTGAATATTACACATGGATTAAATTTTTCCGGATGAGCCAATAAAGGGCTTCGACCTGATTACATTGAGTTCAAAATCAATGCTGTATCTTCCATAATAACGGAGATGTGCGAGTTTGAAATTTTATATAATGTTTTTGTAAAACATGTATCCAAGGATGTATTACATTGTTTCAACAATCAAAGCGGTTATTTCAAATCTCCGCGACGACGACTACAATCATGAACAAATAGATTGTTTACTTTATTGTTACGAGAGTTTCCATGGTAACTAAGCATGAATATTACACATGGATTAAATTTTTTCGGTTGAGCCAATATTGAGCTTCAACCTGATTACATTGAGTGTAAAACCACTGCTGTATCTTCTATAGTAACTGAGATATGCGAGTTTGAAATTTTATATAATGTTTTTGTAAAACATTATTCCAAGGATGTATTACATTGTTTCAACAATCAAGGTGGTTATTTCAAATCTCCACAACGACGACTACAATTATGCCCAAATAGATTGTTTACTTTATTGTTACGAGAGTTTCCATGGTAACTAAGCCTGAATATTACACATGGCTCAAATTTTTTCCGTTGAGCCAATAGAGAGCTTCAACCTGATTACATTGAGTGTAAAACCACTGCTGTATCTTCTATAGTAACGGAGATATGCGAGTTTGAAATTTTATATAATGTTTTTGTAAAACATGTATCCAAGGATGTATTACATTGTTTCAACAATCAAAGTGGTTATTTCAAATCTCCGCGACGACGACTACAATCATGAACAAATAGATTGTTTACTTTATTGTTACGAGACTTTCCATGGTAACTAAGCATGAATATTACACATGGATTAAATTTTTGCGGATGAGCCAATAAAGGGCTTCGACCTGATTACATTGAGTTCAAAATCAATGCTGTATCTTCCATAATAACGGAGATATGCGAATTTGAAATTTTATATAATATTTTTTTAAAACATGTATCCAAGGATGTATTACATTGTTTCAACAATCAAAGTGGTTATTTCAAATCTCCGCGACGACGACTACAATCATGAACAAATAGATTGTTTACTTTATTGTTATGAGAGTTTCCATGGTAACTAAGCATGAATATTACACATGGATTAAATTTTTTCCGTTGAGCCAATAGAGAGCTTCAACCTGATTACATTGAGTGTAAAACCACTGCTGTATCTTCTATAGTAACTGAGATATGCGAGTTTGAAATTTTATATAATGTTTTTGTAAAACATTATTCCAAGGATGTATTACATTGTTTCAACAATCAAAGTGGTTATTTCAAATCTCCGCGACGACGACTACAATCATGAACAAATAGATTGTTTACTTTATTGTTATGAGAGTTTCCATGGTAACTAAGCATGAATATTACACATGGATTAAATTTTTTCCGTTGAGCCAATAGAGAGCTTCAACCTGATTACATTGAGTGTAAAACCACTGCTGTATCTTCTATAGTAACGGAGATATGCGAGTTTGAAATTTTATATAATGTTTTTGTAAAACATGTATCCAAGGATGTATTACATTGTTTCAACAATCAAAGTGGTTATTTCAAATCTCCGCGACGACGACTACAATCATGAACAAATAGATTGTTTACTTTATTGTTACGAGACTTTCCATGGTAACTAAGCATGAATATTACACATGGATTAAATTTTTTCCGTTGAGCCAATAGAGAGCTTCAACCTGATTACATTGAGTGTAAAACCACTGCTGTATCTTCTATAGTAACTGAGATATGCGAGTTTGAAATTTTATATAAGGTTTTTGTAAAACATTATTCCAAGGATGTATTACATTGTTTCAACAATCAAGGTGGTTATTTCAAATCTCCACAACGACGACTACAATTATGCCCAAATAGATTGTTTACTTTATTGTTACGAGAGTTTCCATGGTAACTAAGCCTGAATATTACACATGGCTCAAATTTTTTCCGTTGAGCCAATAGAGAGCTTCAACCTGATTACATTGAGTGTAAAACCACTGCTGTATCTTCTATAGTAACGGAGATATGCGAGTTTGAAATTTTATATAATGTTTTTGTAAAACATGTATCCAAGGATGTATTACATTGTTTCAACAATCAAAGTGGTTATTTCAAATCTCCGCGACGACGACTACAATCATGAACAAATAGATTGTTTACTTTATTGTTACGAGACTTTCCATGGTAACTAAGCATGAATATTACACATGGATTAAATTTTTGCGGATGAGCCAATAAAGGGCTTCGACCTGATTACATTGAGTTCAAAATCAATGCTGTATCTTCCATAATAACGGAGATATGCGAGTTTGAAATTTTATATAATATTTTTGTAAAACATGTATCCAAGGATGTATTACATTGTTTCAACAATCAAAGTGGTTATTTCAAATCTCCGCGACGACGACTACAATCATGAACAAATAGATTGTTTACTTTATTGTTATGAGAGTTTCCATGGTAACTAAGCTTGAATATTACACATGGATTAAATTTTTCCGGATGAGCCAATAAAGGGCTTCGACCTGATTACATTGAGTTCAAAATCAATGCCGTATCTTCCATAATAACGGAGATGTGCGAGTTTGAAATTTTATATAATGTTTTTGTAAAACATGTATCCAAGGATGTATTACATTGTTTCAACAATCAAAGCGGTTATTTCAAATCTCCGCGACGACGACTACAATCATGAACAAATAGATTGTTTACTTTATTGTTACGAGAGTTTCCATGGTAACAAAGCATGAATATTACACATGAATTAAATTTTTCCGGATGAGCCAATAAAGGGCTTCGACCTGATTACATTGAGTTCAAAATCAATGCTGTATCTTCCATAATAACGGAGATATGCGAGTTTGAAATTTTATATAATATTTTTTTAAAACATGTATCCAAGGATGTATTACATTGTTTCAACAATCAAAGTGGTTATTTCAAATCTCCGCGACGACGACTACAATCATGAACAAATAGATTGTTTACTTTATTGTTACGAGACTTTCCATGGTAACTAAGCATGAATATTACACATGGATTAAATTTTTGCGGATGAGCCAATAAAGGGCTTCGACCTGATTACATTGAGTTCAAAATCAATGCTGTATCTTCCATAATAACGGAGATATGCGAGTTTGAAATTTTATATAATATTTTTGTAAAACATGTATCCAAGGATGTATTACATTGTTTCAACAATCAAAGTGGTTATTTCAAATCTCCGCGACGACGACTACAATCATGAACAAATAGATTGTTTACTTTATTGTTATGAGAGTTTCCATGGTAACTAAGCATGAATATTACACATGGATTAAATTTTTTCGGATGAGCCAATAGAGAGCTTCAACCTGATTACATTGAGTTCAAAATCAATGCTGTATCTTCCATAATAACGGAGATATGCGAGTTTGAAATTTTATATAATATTTTTTTAAAACATGTATCCAAGGATGTATTACATTGTTTCAACAATCAAAGTGGTTATTTCAAATCTCCGCAACGACGACTACAATCATGAACAAATAGATTGTTTACTTTATTGTTATGAGAGTTTCCATGGTAACTAAGCTTGAATATTACACATGGATTAAATTTTTCCGGATGAGCCAATAAAGGGCTTCGACCTGATTACATTGAGTTCAAAATCAATGCTGTATCTTCCATAATAACGGAGATGTGCGAGTTTGAAATTTTATATAATGTTTTTGTAAAACATGTATCCAAGGATGTATTACATTGTTTCAACAATCAAAGCGGTTATTTCAAATCTCCGCGACGACGACTACAATCATGAACAAATAGATTGTTTACTTTATTGTTACGAGAGTTTCCATGGTAACTAAGCATGAATATTACACATGGATTAAATTTTTTCGGTTGAGCCAATAGAGAGCTTCAACCTGATTACATTGAGTGTAAAACCACTGCTGTATCTTCTATAGTAACTGAGATATGCGAGTTTGAAATTTTATATAAGGTTTTTGTAAAACATTATTCCAAGGATGTATTACATTGTTTCAACAATCAAGGTGGTTATTTCAAATCTCCACAACGACGACTACAATTATGCCCAAATAGATTGTTTACTTTATTGTTACGAGAGTTTCCATGGTAACTAAGCCTGAATATTACACATGGCTCAAATTTTTTCCGTTGAGCCAATAGAGAGCTTCAACCTGATTACATTGAGTGTAAAACCACTGCTGTATCTTCTATAGTAACGGAGATATGCGAGTTTGAAATTTTATATAATGTTTTTGTAAAACATGTATCCAAGGATGTATTACATTGTTTCAACAATCAAAGTGGTTATTTCAAATCTCCGCGACGACGACTACAATCATGAACAAATAGATCGTTTACTTTATTGTTATGAGAGTTTCCATGGTAACTAAGCATGAATATTACACATGGATTAAATTTTTCCGGATGAGCCAATAAAGGGCTTCGATCTGATTACATTGAGTTCAAAATCAATGCTGTATCTTCCATAATAACGGAGATATGCGAGTTTGAAATTTTATATAATATTTTTTTAAAACATGTATCCAAGGATGTATTACATTGTTTCAACAATCAAAGTGGTTATTTCAAATCTCCGCGACGACGACTACAATCATGAACAAATAGATTGTTTACTTTATTGTTATGAGAGTTTCCATGGTAACTAAGCTTGAATATTACACATGGATTAAATTTTTCCGGATGAGCCAATAAAGGGCTTCGACCTGATTACATTGAGTTCAAAATCAATGCTGTATCTTCCATAATAACGGAGATGTGCGAGTTTGAAATTTTATATAATGTTTTTGTAAAACATGTATCCAAGGATGTATTACATTGTTTCAACAATCAAAGCGGTTATTTCAAATCTCCGCGACGACGACTACAATCATGAACTAATAGATTGTTTACTTTATTGTTATGAGAGTTTCCATGGTAACTAAGCATGAATATTACACATGGATTAAATTTTTTCGGATGAGCCAATAGAGAGCTTCAACCTGATTACATTGAGTGTAAAACCACTGCTGTATCTTCTATAGTAACGGAGATATGCGAGTTTGAAATTTTATATAATGTTTTTGTAAAACATGTATCCAAGGATGTATTACATTGTTTCAACAATCAAAGTGGTTATTTCAAATCTCCGCGACGACGACTACAATCATGAACAAATAGATTGTTTACTTTATTGTTATGAGAGTTTCCATGGTAACTAAGCATGAATATTACACATGGATTAAATTTTTTCGGATGAGCCAATAGAGAGCTTCAACCTGATTACATTGAGTTCAAAATCAATGCTGTATCTTCCATAATAACGGAGATATGCGAGTTTGAAATTTTATATAATATTTTTTTAAAACATGTATCCAAGGATGTATTACATTGTTTCAACAATCAAAGTGGTTATTTCAAATCTCCGCAACGACGACTACAATCATGAACAAATAGATTGTTTACTTTATTGTTATGAGAGTTTCCATGGTAACTAAGCTTGAATATTACACATGGATTAAATTTTTCCGGATGAGCCAATAAAGGGCTTCGACCTGATTACATTGAGTTCAAAATCAATGCTGTATCTTCCATAATAACGGAGATGTGCGAGTTTGAAATTTTATATAATGTTTTTGTAAAACATGTATCCAAGGATGTATTACATTGTTTCAACAATCAAAGCGGTTATTTCAAATCTCCGCGACGACGACTACAATCATGAACAAATAGATTGTTTACTTTATTGTTACGAGAGTTTCCATGGTAACTAAGCATGAATATTACACATGGATTAAATTTTTTCGGTTGAGCCAATATTGAGCTTCAACCTGATTACATTGAGTGTAAAACCACTGCTGTATCTTCTATAGTAACTGAGATATGCGAGTTTGAAATTTTATATAATGTTTTTGTAAAACATTATTCCAAGGATGTATTACATTGTTTCAACAATCAAGGTGGTTATTTCAAATCTCCACAACGACGACTACAATTATGCCCAAATAGATTGTTTACTTTATTGTTACGAGAGTTTCCATGGTAACTAAGCCTGAATATTACACATGGCTCAAATTTTTTCCGTTGAGCCAATAGAGAGCTTCAACCTGATTACATTGAGTGTAAAACCACTGCTGTATCTTCTATAGTAACGGAGATATGCGAGTTTGAAATTTTATATAATGTTTTTGTAAAACATGTATCCAAGGATGTATTACATTGTTTCAACAATCAAAGTGGTTATTTCAAATCTCCGCGACGACGACTACAATCATGAACAAATAGATTGTTTACTTTATTGTTACGAGACTTTCCATGGTAACTAAGCATGAATATTACACATGGATTAAATTTTTGCGGATGAGCCAATAAAGGGCTTCGACCTGATTACATTGAGTTCAAAATCAATGCTGTATCTTCCATAATAACGGAGATATGCGAGTTTGAAATTTTATATAATATTTTTTTAAAACATGTATCCAAGGATGTATTACATTGTTTCAACAATCAAAGTGGTTATTTCAAATCTCCGCGACGACGACTACAATCATGAACAAATAGATTGTTTACTTTATTGTTATGAGAGTTTCCATGGTAACTAAGCATGAATATTACACATGGATTAAATTTTTTCCGTTGAGCCAATAGAGAGCTTCAACCTGATTACATTGAGTGTAAAACCACTGCTGTATCTTCTATAGTAACTGAGATATGCGAGTTTGAAATTTTATATAATGTTTTTGTAAAACATTATTCCAAGGATGTATTACATTGTTTCAACAATCAAAGTGGTTATTTCAAATCTCCGCGACGACGACTACAATCATGAACAAATAGATTGTTTACTTTATTGTTATGAGAGTTTCCATGGTAACTAAGCATGAATATTACACATGGATTAAATTTTTTCCGTTGAGCCAATAGAGAGCTTCAACCTGATTACATTGAGTGTAAAACCACTGCTGTATCTTCTATAGTAACGGAGATATGCGAGTTTGAAATTTTATATAATGTTTTTGTAAAACATGTATCCAAGGATGTATTACATTGTTTCAACAATCAAAGTGGTTATTTCAAATCTCCGCGACGACGACTACAATCATGAACAAATAGATTGTTTACTTTATTGTTACGAGACTTTCCATGGTAACTAAGCATGAATATTACACATGGATTAAATTTTTTCCGTTGAGCCAATAGAGAGCTTCAACCTGATTACATTGAGTGTAAAACCACTGCTGTATCTTCTATAGTAACTGAGATATGCGAGTTTGAAATTTTATATAAGGTTTTTGTAAAACATTATTCCAAGGATGTATTACATTGTTTCAACAATCAAGGTGGTTATTTCAAATCTCCACAACGACGACTACAATTATGCCCAAATAGATTGTTTACTTTATTGTTACGAGAGTTTCCATGGTAACTAAGCCTGAATATTACACATGGCTCAAATTTTTTCCGTTGAGCCAATAGAGAGCTTCAACCTGATTACATTGAGTGTAAAACCACTGCTGTATCTTCTATAGTAACGGAGATATGCGAGTTTGAAATTTTATATAATGTTTTTGTAAAACATGTATCCAAGGATGTATTACATTGTTTCAACAATCAAAGTGGTTATTTCAAATCTCCGCGACGACGACTACAATCATGAACAAATAGATTGTTTACTTTATTGTTACGAGACTTTCCATGGTAACTAAGCATGAATATTACACATGGATTAAATTTTTGCGGATGAGCCAATAAAGGGCTTCGACCTGATTACATTGAGTTCAAAATCAATGCTGTATCTTCCATAATAACGGAGATATGCGAGTTTGAAATTTTATATAATATTTTTGTAAAACATGTATCCAAGGATGTATTACATTGTTTCAACAATCAAAGTGGTTATTTCAAATCTCCGCGACGACGACTACAATCATGAACAAATAGATTGTTTACTTTATTGTTATGAGAGTTTCCATGGTAACTAAGCTTGAATATTACACATGGATTAAATTTTTCCCGATGAGCCAATAAAGGGCTTCGACCTGATTACATTGAGTTCAAAATCAATGCCGGATCTTCCATAATAACGGAGATATGCGAGTTTGAAATTTTATATAATGTTTTTGTAAAACATTATTCCAAGGATGTATTACATTGTTTCAACAATCAAAGTGGTTATTTCAAATCTCCGCGACGACGACTACAATCATGAACAAATAGATTGTTTACTTTATTGTTATGAGAGTTTCCATGGTAACTAAGCATGAATATTACACATGGATTAAATTTTTTCGGATGAGCCAATAGAGAGCTTCAACCTAATTACATTGAGTGTAAAACCACTGCTGTATCTTCTATAGTAACGGAGATATGCGAGTTTGAAATTTTATATAATGTTTTTGTAAAACATGTATCCAAGGATGTATTACATTGTTTCAACAATCAAAGTGGTTATTTCAAATCTCCGCGACGACGACTACAATCATGAACAAATAGATTGTTTACTTTATTGTTACGAGACTTTCCATGGTAACTAAGCATGAATATTACACATGGATTAAATTTTTGCGGATGAGCCAATAAAGGGCTTCGACCTGATTACATTGAGTTCAAAATCAATGCTGTATCTTCCATAATAACGGAGATATGCGAGTTTGAAATTTTATATAATATTTTTGTAAAACATGTATCCAAGGATGTATTACATTGTTTCAACAATCAAAGTGGTTATTTCAAATCTCCGCGACGACGACTACAATCATGAACAAATAGATCGTTTACTTTATTGTTATGAGAGTTTCCATGGTAACTAAGCATGAATATTACACATGGATTAAATTTTTCCGGATGAGCCAATAAAGGGCTTCGATCTGATTACATTGAGTTCAAAATCAATGCTGTATCTTCCATAATAACGGAGATATGCGAGTTTGAAATTTTATATAATATTTTTTTAAAACATGTATCCAAGGATGTATTACATTGTTTCAACAATCAAAGTGGTTATTTCAAATCTCCGCGACGACGACTACAATCATGAACAAATAGATTGTTTACTTTATTGTTATGAGAGTTTCCATGGTAACTAAGCTTGAATATTACACATGGATTAAATTTTTCCGGATGAGCCAATAAAGGGCTTCGACCTGATTACATTGAGTTCAAAATCAATGCTGTATCTTCCATAATAACGGAGATGTGCGAGTTTGAAATTTTATATAATGTTTTTGTAAAACATGTATCCAAGGATGTATTACATTGTTTCAACAATCAAAGCGGTTATTTCAAATCTCCGCGACGACGACTACAATCATGAACTAATAGATTGTTTACTTTATTGTTATGAGAGTTTCCATGGTAACTAAGCATGAATATTACACATGGATTAAATTTTTTCGGATGAGCCAATAGAGAGCTTCAACCTGATTACATTGAGTGTAAAACCACTGCTGTATCTTCTATAGTAACGGAGATATGCGAGTTTGAAATTTTATATAATGTTTTTGTAAAACATGTATCCAAGGATGTATTACATTGTTTCAACAATCAAAGTGGTTATTTCAAATCTCCGCGACGACGACTACAATCATGAACAAATAGATTGTTTACTTTATTGTTATGAGAGTTTCCATGGTAACTAAGCATGAATATTACACATGGATTAAATTTTTTCGGATGAGCCAATAGAGAGCTTCAACCTGATTACATTGAGTTCAAAATCAATGCTGTATCTTCCATAATAACGGAGATATGCGAGTTTGAAATTTTATATAATATTTTTTTAAAACATGTATCCAAGGATGTATTACATTGTTTCAACAATCAAAGTGGTTATTTCAAATCTCCGCAACGACGACTACAATCATGAACAAATAGATTGTTTACTTTATTGTTATGAGAGTTTCCATGGTAACTAAGCTTGAATATTACACATGGATTAAATTTTTCCGGATGAGCCAATAAAGGGCTTCGACCTGATTACATTGAGTTCAAAATCAATGCTGTATCTTCCATAATAACGGAGATGTGCGAGTTTGAAATTTTATATAATGTTTTTGTAAAACATGTATCCAAGGATGTATTACATTGTTTCAACAATCAAAGCGGTTATTTCAAATCTCCGCGACGACGACTACAATCATGAACAAATAGATTGTTTACTTTATTGTTACGAGAGTTTCCATGGTAACTAAGCATGAATATTACACATGGATTAAATTTTTTCGGTTGAGCCAATATTGAGCTTCAACCTGATTACATTGAGTGTAAAACCACTGCTGTATCTTCTATAGTAACTGAGATATGCGAGTTTGAAATTTTATATAATGTTTTTGTAAAACATTATTCCAAGGATGTATTACATTGTTTCAACAATCAAGGTGGTTATTTCAAATCTCCACAACGACGACTACAATTATGCCCAAATAGATTGTTTACTTTATTGTTACGAGAGTTTCCATGGTAACTAAGCCTGAATATTACACATGGCTCAAATTTTTTCCGTTGAGCCAATAGAGAGCTTCAACCTGATTACATTGAGTGTAAAACCACTGCTGTATCTTCTATAGTAACGGAGATATGCGAGTTTGAAATTTTATATAATGTTTTTGTAAAACATGTATCCAAGGATGTATTACATTGTTTCAACAATCAAAGTGGTTATTTCAAATCTCCGCGACGACGACTACAATCATGAACAAATAGATTGTTTACTTTATTGTTACGAGACTTTCCATGGTAACTAAGCATGAATATTACACATGGATTAAATTTTTGCGGATGAGCCAATAAAGGGCTTCGACCTGATTACATTGAGTTCAAAATCAATGCTGTATCTTCCATAATAACGGAGATATGCGAGTTTGAAATTTTATATAATATTTTTTTAAAACATGTATCCAAGGATGTATTACATTGTTTCAACAATCAAAGTGGTTATTTCAAATCTCCGCGACGACGACTACAATCATGAACAAATAGATTGTTTACTTTATTGTTATGAGAGTTTCCATGGTAACTAAGCATGAATATTACACATGGATTAAATTTTTTCCGTTGAGCCAATAGAGAGCTTCAACCTGATTACATTGAGTGTAAAACCACTGCTGTATCTTCTATAGTAACTGAGATATGCGAGTTTGAAATTTTATATAATGTTTTTGTAAAACATTATTCCAAGGATGTATTACATTGTTTCAACAATCAAAGTGGTTATTTCAAATCTCCGCGACGACGACTACAATCATGAACAAATAGATTGTTTACTTTATTGTTATGAGAGTTTCCATGGTAACTAAGCATGAATATTACACATGGATTAAATTTTTTCGGATGAGCCAATAGAGAGCTTCAACCTAATTACATTGAGTGTAAAACCACTGCTGTATCTTCTATAGTAACGGAGATATGCGAGTTTGAAATTTTATATAATGTTTTTGTAAAACATGTATCCAAGGATGTATTACATTGTTTCAACAATCAAAGTGGTTATTTCAAATCTCCGCGACGACGACTACAATCATGAACAAATAGATTGTTTACTTTATTGTTACGAGACTTTCCATGGTAACTAAGCATGAATATTACACATGGATTAAATTTTTGCGGATGAGCCAATAAAGGGCTTCGACCTGATTACATTGAGTTCAAAATCAATGCTGTATCTTCCATAATAACGGAGATATGCGAGTTTGAAATTTTATATAATATTTTTGTAAAACATGTATCCAAGGATGTATTACATTGTTTCAACAATCAAAGTGGTTATTTCAAATCTCCGCGACGACGACTACAATCATGAACAAATAGATCGTTTACTTTATTGTTATGAGAGTTTCCATGGTAACTAAGCATGAATATTACACATGGATTAAATTTTTCCGGATGAGCCAATAAAGGGCTTCGATCTGATTACATTGAGTTCAAAATCAATGCTGTATCTTCCATAATAACGGAGATATGCGAGTTTGAAATTTTATATAATATTTTTTTAAAACATGTATCCAAGGATGTATTACATTGTTTCAACAATCAAAGTGGTTATTTCAAATCTCCGCGACGACGACTACAATCATGAACAAATAGATTGTTTACTTTATTGTTATGAGAGTTTCCATGGTAACTAAGCTTGAATATTACACATGGATTAAATTTTTCCGGATGAGCCAATAAAGGGCTTCGACCTGATTACATTGAGTTCAAAATCAATGCTGTATCTTCCATAATAACGGAGATGTGCGAGTTTGAAATTTTATATAATGTTTTTGTAAAACATGTATCCAAGGATGTATTACATTGTTTCAACAATCAAAGCGGTTATTTCAAATCTCCGCGACGACGACTACAATCATGAACTAATAGATTGTTTACTTTATTGTTATGAGAGTTTCCATGGTAACTAAGCATGAATATTACACATGGATTAAATTTTTTCGGATGAGCCAATAGAGAGCTTCAACCTGATTACATTGAGTGTAAAACCACTGCTGTATCTTCTATAGTAACGGAGATATGCGAGTTTGAAATTTTATATAATGTTTTTGTAAAACATGTATCCAAGGATGTATTACATTGTTTCAACAATCAAAGTGGTTATTTCAAATCTCCGCGACGACGACTACAATCATGAACAAATAGATTGTTTACTTTATTGTTATGAGAGTTTCCATGGTAACTAAGCATGAATATTACACATGGATTAAATTTTTTCGGATGAGCCAATAGAGAGCTTCAACCTGATTACATTGAGTTCAAAATCAATGCTGTATCTTCCATAATAACGGAGATATGCGAGTTTGAAATTTTATATAATATTTTTTTAAAACATGTATCCAAGGATGTATTACATTGTTTCAACAATCAAAGTGGTTATTTCAAATCTCCGCAACGACGACTACAATCATGAACAAATAGATTGTTTACTTTATTGTTATGAGAGTTTCCATGGTAACTAAGCTTGAATATTACACATGGATTAAATTTTTCCGGATGAGCCAATAAAGGGCTTCGACCTGATTACATTGAGTTCAAAATCAATGCTGTATCTTCCATAATAACGGAGATGTGCGAGTTTGAAATTTTATATAATGTTTTTGTAAAACATGTATCCAAGGATGTATTACATTGTTTCAACAATCAAAGCGGTTATTTCAAATCTCCGCGACGACGACTACAATCATGAACAAATAGATTGTTTACTTTATTGTTACGAGAGTTTCCATGGTAACTAAGCATGAATATTACACATGGATTAAATTTTTTCGGTTGAGCCAATATTGAGCTTCAACCTGATTACATTGAGTGTAAAACCACTGCTGTATCTTCTATAGTAACTGAGATATGCGAGTTTGAAATTTTATATAATGTTTTTGTAAAACATTATTCCAAGGATGTATTACATTGTTTCAACAATCAAGGTGGTTATTTCAAATCTCCACAACGACGACTACAATTATGCCCAAATAGATTGTTTACTTTATTGTTACGAGAGTTTCCATGGTAACTAAGCCTGAATATTACACATGGCTCAAATTTTTTCCGTTGAGCCAATAGAGAGCTTCAACCTGATTACATTGAGTGTAAAACCACTGCTGTATCTTCTATAGTAACGGAGATATGCGAGTTTGAAATTTTATATAATGTTTTTGTAAAACATGTATCCAAGGATGTATTACATTGTTTCAACAATCAAAGTGGTTATTTCAAATCTCCGCGACGACGACTACAATCATGAACAAATAGATTGTTTACTTTATTGTTACGAGACTTTCCATGGTAACTAAGCATGAATATTACACATGGATTAAATTTTTGCGGATGAGCCAATAAAGGGCTTCGACCTGATTACATTGAGTTCAAAATCAATGCTGTATCTTCCATAATAACGGAGATATGCGAGTTTGAAATTTTATATAATATTTTTTTAAAACATGTATCCAAGGATGTATTACATTGTTTCAACAATCAAAGTGGTTATTTCAAATCTCCGCGACGACGACTACAATCATGAACAAATAGATTGTTTACTTTATTGTTATGAGAGTTTCCATGGTAACTAAGCATGAATATTACACATGGATTAAATTTTTTCCGTTGAGCCAATAGAGAGCTTCAACCTGATTACATTGAGTGTAAAACCACTGCTGTATCTTCTATAGTAACTGAGATATGCGAGTTTGAAATTTTATATAATGTTTTTGTAAAACATTATTCCAAGGATGTATTACATTGTTTCAACAATCAAAGTGGTTATTTCAAATCTCCGCGACGACGACTACAATCATGAACAAATAGATTGTTTACTTTATTGTTATGAGAGTTTCCATGGTAACTAAGCATGAATATTACACATGGATTAAATTTTTTCCGTTGAGCCAATAGAGAGCTTCAACCTGATTACATTGAGTGTAAAACCACTGCTGTATCTTCTATAGTAACGGAGATATGCGAGTTTGAAATTTTATATAATGTTTTTGTAAAACATGTATCCAAGGATGTATTACATTGTTTCAACAATCAAAGTGGTTATTTCAAATCTCCGCGACGACGACTACAATCATGAACAAATAGATTGTTTACTTTATTGTTACGAGACTTTCCATGGTAACTAAGCATGAATATTACACATGGATTAAATTTTTTCCGTTGAGCCAATAGAGAGCTTCAACCTGATTACATTGAGTGTAAAACCACTGCTGTATCTTCTATAGTAACTGAGATATGCGAGTTTGAAATTTTATATAAGGTTTTTGTAAAACATTATTCCAAGGATGTATTACATTGTTTCAACAATCAAGGTGGTTATTTCAAATCTCCACAACGACGACTACAATTATGCCCAAATAGATTGTTTACTTTATTGTTACGAGAGTTTCCATGGTAACTAAGCCTGAATATTACACATGGCTCAAATTTTTTCCGTTGAGCCAATAGAGAGCTTCAACCTGATTACATTGAGTGTAAAACCACTGCTGTATCTTCTATAGTAACGGAGATATGCGAGTTTGAAATTTTATATAATGTTTTTGTAAAACATGTATCCAAGGATGTATTACATTGTTTCAACAATCAAAGTGGTTATTTCAAATCTCCGCGACGACGACTACAATCATGAACAAATAGATTGTTTACTTTATTGTTACGAGACTTTCCATGGTAACTAAGCATGAATATTACACATGGATTAAATTTTTGCGGATGAGCCAATAAAGGGCTTCGACCTGATTACATTGAGTTCAAAATCAATGCTGTATCTTCCATAATAACGGAGATATGCGAGTTTGAAATTTTATATAATATTTTTGTAAAACATGTATCCAAGGATGTATTACATTGTTTCAACAATCAAAGTGGTTATTTCAAATCTCCGCGACGACGACTACAATCATGAACAAATAGATTGTTTACTTTATTGTTATGAGAGTTTCCATGGTAACTAAGCTTGAATATTACACATGGATTAAATTTTTCCGGATGAGCCAATAAAGGGCTTCGACCTGATTACATTGAGTTCAAAATCAATGCCGTATCTTCCATAATAACGGAGATGTGCGAGTTTGAAATTTTATATAATGTTTTTGTAAAACATGTATCCAAGGATGTATTACATTGTTTCAACAATCAAAGCGGTTATTTCAAATCTCCGCGACGACGACTACAATCATGAACAAATAGATTGTTTACTTTATTGTTACGAGAGTTTCCATGGTAACAAAGCATGAATATTACACATGAATTAAATTTTTCCGGATGAGCCAATAAAGGGCTTCGACCTGATTACATTGAGTTCAAAATCAATGCTGTATCTTCCATAATAACGGAGATATGCGAGTTTGAAATTTTATATAATATTTTTTTAAAACATGTATCCAAGGATGTATTACATTGTTTCAACAATCAAAGTGGTTATTTCAAATCTCCGCGACGACGACTACAATCATGAACAAATAGATTGTTTACTTTATTGTTACGAGACTTTCCATGGTAACTAAGCATGAATATTACACATGGATTAAATTTTTGCGGATGAGCCAATAAAGGGCTTCGACCTGATTACATTGAGTTCAAAATCAATGCTGTATCTTCCATAATAACGGAGATATGCGAGTTTAAAATTTTATATAATATTTTTGTAAAACATGTATCCAAGGATGTATTACATTGTTTCAACAATCAAAGTGGTTATTTCAAATCTCCGCGACGACGACTACAATCATGAACAAATAGATTGTTTACTTTATTGTTATGAGAGTTTCCATGGTAACTAAGCATGAATATTACACATGGATTAAATTTTTTCCGTTGAGCCAATAGAGAGCTTCAACCTGATTACATTGAGTGTAAAACCACTGCTGTATCTTCTATAGTAACTGAGATATGCGAGTTTGAAATTTTATATAATGTTTTTGTAAAACATTATTCCAAGGATGTATTACATTGTTTCAACAATCAAAGTGGTTATTTCAAATCTCCGCGACGACGACTACAATCATGAACAAATAGATTGTTTACTTTATTGTTATGAGAGTTTCCATGGTAACTAAGCATGAATATTACACATGGATTAAATTTTTTCGGATGAGCCAATAGAGAGCTTCAACCTAATTACATTGAGTGTAAAACCACTGCTGTATCTTCTATAGTAACGGAGATATGCGAGTTTGAAATTTTATATAATGTTTTTGTAAAACATGTATCCAAGGATGTATTACATTGTTTCAACAATCAAAGTGGTTATTTCAAATCTCCGCGACGACGACTACAATCATGAACAAATAGATTGTTTACTTTATTGTTACGAGACTTTCCATGGTAACTAAGCATGAATATTACACATGGATTAAATTTTTGCGGATGAGCCAATAAAGGGCTTCGACCTGATTACATTGAGTTCAAAATCAATGCTGTATCTTCCATAATAACGGAGATATGCGAGTTTGAAATTTTATATAATATTTTTGTAAAACATGTATCCAAGGATGTATTACAGTAGTACAGCAAAGAGAATTCTGCGCCCGAAAATGAGGTATAGTGAGGTACACAGTGTTGCCAACCTCTTACTCGAAAAAATAACCAAGGTTTTTTTTTTTCGGTCTAACCTAACCTCAAACAAGGAGCTGGCAACCTTGCTTGAGGCTTTTCTCGCAGTGTTGCCAGCTGGGGCTCGGTGAGGCTCAGTGCCAACCTCTTACTCGAAAAGTTACCAAGGTTTTTATTTCTTGGGCTAATCTAACCTAACGCGAGGAGCTGGCAATCTTGCTTGAGGCTTTTCTCGCAGTGTTGCCAGCTGGGGCTCGGTGGGGCTCGCAGTGTTGCTAACCTTTTACTTGAAAAAATGACCAAGGTTTTTATCTTGGTCTAACCTAACCTCAAGCAAGGAGCTGGCAATACTGCTTGAGGCTTGTCTTGCAGTGTTGCCAATATTTTACTCGAAAAGTTACCAAGGTTTTTATTTTGGTCTAACCTAACCTAAGGCAAGGAGCTGGCAATCTTGCTTGAGGCTTGAGGCTTGCTTTAATTAATTGCATAAATCAAGGTTGCCAACCTACTGGTATTTCTACCATGGTTTTTTTTTACAAAAAAAGAGAGAGGGGGAAGAGTTAAACAACCGACAATGCTGCCAACACCTACCTATAGTTTTTCTTACTTGATAAGGGTTTAGCCAATTTATACACTGGCGTAACATACACACACTGTGCAATAGAGCCGGCAACAAATATATACTGCCGTAAAAGAGAGATGGCAACACAGTGCGTGTGTGCGTGTATAATATGTAGCATTATTAATTAGAGTGTGTTGGCAACCTACCTGCAATTAAAAAAAAACTAGAGACGTCAATGTTGCCGTAAGATAAAGAGGGAGACTAAGCTGGCAACAGTGGTGAGCGAATATGCCTTATTTCCAAGTTCTGGGCGTCAATGTATATCGGGATTTTTGTAAAAATCTTATCGCGGGAACGATGTGCTGCACATGCATATGCGCGCACCTGTATTGTGACGCAAACAAACAAATAAATAATTGTTGTTTTTTAGGATTCCTGGCCCCTAACCCCGCCAGGGTGCGTGGTGCCCAACCCAAAAAGGTTCTAACGGCTGCGACTCTAGATAGTCGCACCTCTGTAGGGTTTCACGTGTTTTTTTTTTTTGTATGGTAGTGGTGGTGTCGGCAATAGTGGGTGGGTTAATTGTTGTCGTAATATTTTGGTTATTTGGCAAAATACTGCTAGTAACTAGAGGAGTTAGCGTGGGAACGTGAGGCGGCGGCATCTAATTATCTCCTTTGCCATTATCCCCACCGGAAGGTCTACTCCACCCAGTTGCGGCCAGTTTTTTTTGTTTCGCTGCTGGGCACGCCAGTGACGCAGAAAGCTCCAAAGGCGCAGCGATCCAAATCATGATGAGCGTGGGAACGTGAGGCGATAATATCTGATTGTCTTCGTCGCCATTATTCCCACCGAGGTCACCCGCACAAAAAAACTGGTCGCAACTGGGTGGAGTAGACCTTCCGGTGATATTGTGTTGGTTTCGCTCGCTGGGCACGCCAGAAGCACTCGGGTATTAATCAATCAACGTCTGGTGAATCGGGGGGGGGGGGGGGGTGATACATGCCAAGGCTTTTGCCTGCTTTTTTGCTATTCTTCGCACATCAGTTGCAGTCGAGTATTGCTACTGGGTAGTCGCATAAAAGTGTACGCTATACCAAGTGTAAATATCAAGTGTAATAGAAGCCGAATTAGTTTGGTCTGTCAGGTGAGTACCATATCAGCATAAGTTATACGCACACAAGTTGCTTGACTAGCTATAAAACTAAAATTTACGCAGTAAGGCTAATCGAAACTGGGTCTACAGTGGGATCCGAACCACTTCCACTGGGTATCGAACTTGGAGTTTACAATTATACAAGTGTACAGGGGAAATTTTATTTTTTTTTGAATTTGTTGATACTCTCGATTGGATTTTGTTGTTTTAAGTCTATTTTATGCATAGTAAGGCTAATCGAAACTGAGCCTACAGCGAGATCCGAACCACCTCTGCAGGATATCGAACTTTGAGTTTAAAATTATACATGTGTACAGGAGAAACTCTATTTTTTGAATTTGTTGATACTCTGGATTGGATTTTGTTGTTTTTTAAATCTATTTTATGCACAGTAAGGCTAATCGGGACTGGACCTACAGTTTCAAGAACTACTTGTGCGGGTATCGAAGCCGAGATTACAAGGCTATTGCAGTGCTATCGCAGAGGCTGGTGGAAGTACTGATTGATTTGATGTTTTAAGTCTATTTTATGCACAGTAAGGCTAATCGGGACTGGACCTACAGTTTTAAGAACTACTTGTGCGGGTATCGAAGCCGAGATTTTTTGATTATAATGCTATCGCTGCGCCATCGCAAAGGCTAGTAGAAGTACATAGTTATTCGAATCTTATTTATTTAGACTTACAGTCTAAAAAAATATCATGGTATTATTATTTCTGCAATTATTTGCAATCTTGGCCAGAGAGAGGAGAAGAGGAAAAAAAAATAATATTTTTGTTTCAATATCGAACCTATATTTTAAATTTATACATGTGTGTATGCGTGCAGGGAGTATTTTTTTTTGATCGGGTGGGTTGTAAGGTGAGTGAACATGTAGGAAAAATACTGGTATATTAATTGATTGATTGATTGATTTAGTTTATTTTATTTTGCGTTTTGTGCCTCTTGGCTAATTTGCGAAGATGGGGGTGAATGATGAAATTGATGAATGGATATTTACAAACAACCAAACCCAAACGGGATTCGAACCCGGGACCCTTGGCATCGCAGCACGATGTCCTAACCACTCGGCCACAGGGTCGGACAAGTACTGGTATATGCATAGACCAAAGTTACATGGTTCTAGGCCCCATAGGAGCCGAGAAAATCAATGTCTTGGAAAATGTCTTAAGACAAATATCTTAATCTTTAAGAAAGTCGACTTCCGGTCTGTCAAGATGTTACTTCCGGTCTGTCAAGAAAATTTTCTTAAGACAAAAATCTTAAGATGTTTTCCAAGACATTGATTTTCTCGGCTCCTAATTGAGCTAGGATGATGATTTTAGGTTTGTTGGATAGGATTCGACGAGAACTATTCGACTGGCAAATAAAATCAATTCCACCCCCTCAAGTTTCGGAAATACAGACAATTTTTTTATTTTTTGAGAAACTTGATTTGCTGGCTTAGTTTTTACCCTATTTCGAAAATTTTAATAGTATTCGATACAAAATTAGAAGTACTCTACAACCTAATGGAGGGATGATGACTAGTGCCTGCTGTTTTTGAGTTATTTTGGATTAAAATTTCAAGATGTAATTTCTAAGATGTTTTGTAATTTATAAACTATGGGTTGTAGGAAAACGATTCTTGCTCTATCTGCTATTGCCCGACAAATACTATAAACACAAATAAATTTTTAAAAAAAATAAAGATCGAAAATAATTTTGTTTTCTGAAAATAAAAAATATGTGTATGGAAAAAAATACGATTGTGTAATTTTTTTATGATGTATGTTTGCATATAAAAATAAGTATACCTGAAAGTTTTAGAATTTCAAAATAACTATATATATATTTGCTATTATATCAGCCAAAACAAAAAAAATATATATAAACAAGTATATTTTCATAGTTTCACACCTCTACTAGATTGGTGGAAAAATATACTAGTGGGCAATAAAATCTGAAGAAAATTCGTGTCTAGCGAAAGTAAGCTAAATAAAATTACACATACATACAATATTTATTGTGTTTTTTCCATCTACAATCATATTTTTCTTATATATTTTTTTATATTTTTTTATAGAGTTGATTAAAACACATATTTGAGGAAGACAACGCTTCCCATATATAAATAAACATACCCCGAAAAAATGCCCTCTATGAAAAGTTGCCCTGTGTGCAAAAAAACTATATTAAGCAAAAATTTTGCAAGACATTGTCGCACCTGCGTGCCAGACAAGCATTTGGCTGCCACTGAACTGTGTTCCGGATGCAATAAACATATTACGATTGCGTATGCCAAGAAACATAAGCTTACTTGTCTAAGCAAAAATACATCTGGGGCACAGCCTTCGACCTCCACCAAGAGAGAGGCAGAAGCAGCCACCATCAATGCACCACTCGCCAAACGTGTCAAGCATGTGGCGAAAGCGAACCAGTCTGCTTTCCAGCATTTGTTAGAAGACTTTCCTTTTACTTCGGAGGACTCATGCGACGTGCGTAGCTTTTTGGAGAACGTGCAAGCCCAAATTATTTCCATTCTCGGCGATGCGCTTGCAACGCACTCTACCAAATTCTACGCATCGCTTTGTTGCTGGTACAAGAAGCCGTCTGACGAAATTTACAGCTTCTGCCACAACACCAAGGCGAAGACGCTACATCTGGCGGATGTCGAAAACCTAGAGGTCATCTACAACAAGTTTGCCGAGGAGCTGGTGGCAAAGCAGGAGGAACATCAAGCCAAGGGCTCGGGGGGTTCGCTGTGTGGTGAGCCTCACGAACTGCGCGTCAAACTTTGCAAGTTTGTGCCTCTCTCCGCCTCCAGCTACGTTCGCTTACCAGAAGCGATTGAGGATAAAAAGGCTGTCCTGAACATTCAAAACAGTGACGCCAAGTGCTTTCTCTGGTCGGTGCTTGCAGCATTACACCCTGTCGACCGGAAAAACCATCCACACCGAGTTAACCACTACCTACCCTACGAGCCAGAGCTGGAAGATGCGATGGCTGGGATCGACTACCCGGTGGCGCTTTCGGACATTCGCAAGTTTGAGGCCCGTACACACAACCCTCGGTTGGCCATCAACGTTTATGGCCTCACCGAAAACAAAAATGTGGTGTACCCCATCCGGGTGAGCGACATAGACAACAATGATGCTCGAGAAATCCATCTCCTACTCATCAAGAACGAGACCCATCACCACTACACTCTTATTCGCTCCCTCTCTAGACTTGTGTCGAGTCAAAAAAGCAAGCATCATGGTAGCATAGAAGTTTGTCGAAAGTGTCTGATCACTTTTGACAACCAACAACAAAAACACCAGAGCTTACAAGAAGAAAACATCGCTGCCGAGAAGCTTGCTAACCACAAGCTCTACTGCAATGCCAACGAACCTGGGTTGGCAGACTTGCCCAAACCTGGTGCCGTGGAGCGTTTCCACATGCACGGTGCCATGGTAGAGCACCCCGCTATCATTATCGCGGATTTCGAAGCCTTCCTCAAACCCCTGTCCACTTGCGACCCCGATCCTGAAGTTTCTTCCACCACCCCTTACCAACTCCACGATGCATCCAGTTTCGCTTACGTTGTGGTGCGACGAGATCAACACATCGCCCCCGAGCCCTATGTGTATCGCGGTCCCGACGCAGCCAAACACTTCCTCGAGAGGATGGTTGTGGAAGCCAACGAGATAGGGAAGGTGCTGTTGACCCCCAAGTCTATGCTCCCACTGTCCCCCGATGATCAACGTAGACACGACGAGGCCATCACTTGCCCTGTCTGCGTCGAGGAGTACACCGCCAACAACCGTAAAGTCCGTCACCACGATCACTTTAGCGGTAGGTACGTTGGTTCTTGGTGCAACGATTGCAACCGCTTGGCCCGGGACCCGCGCTTCATCCCTGTGTTTTTTCACAACGGCTCGGGGTACGACTTTCACCACCTGATCAAGCATCTTGGGTACGACGACATGCGAATCAACGTCCTGGCACAAAACGAGGAGCGTTACATCAGTGTGAGCAAACTAGTGTCGATCCTGGGAGCAGACTCTACCGTCGAGCTTCGCTTCCTCGACTCCCTGAGGTTCCTCCCGGCCAGCCTCGATGCCCTTGCAGGGAAGCTGAGCAACGAGCAAATGCTTATTACCTCTGCGAATTTTCCAAACTTGGACGCCGGTCTCTTCAGGCGTAAGGGGGTCTACCCCTACGAATACATCACCGACTCTACCAAGTTTGCGGAGACGTCGCTACCTCCCCAGGCGAAGTTCTACAGTCAGCTAAGAGGCTCGAACATCACCGACGAAGAATATCACCACGCCCAGTCCATGTGGCGCGAGCTAGGTTGTCGAACTCTCGGAGACTACCACGACGCCTACCTCAGACTTGATGTGACGCTCCTCGCCGACGTGTTCCAGACGTTCCGGGCGACTGCAATGAACATCTACCACCTGGATCCCGCCTACTTCTATAGTCTCCCCGGACTGGCGTGGTCAGCCATGTTTCTGGTGACGAAAATCAAGCTGGAGCTTCTTTCGGATGTGGACATGATGCTGTTTGTGGAACGCGCCGTGCGGGGTGGAATGGTCCAGGTGTCGCAACGGCACGCGCACGCCAAAAACCATCACATGGCTACTAGCTACGACTCCACCCAACCGTCGAGCTACATCATGCACACGGATGTGAATAACTTGTACGGGCACTCCATGATGCAGCCACTCCCTTTTAGAGGGTTCGAGTGGGCTGATCCTTCCAACTTCAACATTAAAGGTTTTGACGATTCGGAACATGGGTTCTTCGCCGAGGTGGACCTTGAGTTCTCCAAGAACGTGCAGGATTTGTTCTGCGATCTCCCCCCTGCACCCGAGTTCAAGTGTCCGCCCGATTCCAACCAGAAGAAGCTCGTCATGGATTTTGAATCCAAGAAGAATTACGTCCTGCACTACAAGAATCTCCGGTGGTTGATGCAGCAAGGGGTCACAGTCCACGCAGTTCACCGTATCCTCAAGTTCGAGCATTCTCCGTGGTTGCGTCCATATATTGAAGTTAACACTGAACACCGCACCGCAGCCACGTCCGAGCTTGATAAGGATTTCTTCAAGCTCATGAATAATGCGGTGTTTGGCAAGACCATGGAGAATGTACGGAATCGCGTGGACATAAAATTGGTGACGAGGAAAGAGCGATGTCGTCAGCTTGTCGCGAGTCCATTGTTCAAGTCTCGAACAATCTATAACGAGCAGCTGGCTCTGATTCACATGAGGCAAGGTGTGGTGAAACTCACCAAGCCCATCTACGTTGGAGCCACGGTTCTGGATCTGAGCAAGCTCCACATGTTCGAGACATATTACGACATATTACGTCCACACTACGGCCACAACATCTCGCTTCTCTATACGGACACAGACAGCTTGGTGTACCACGTTCACACAGCCGACGCATACGGGGATATAGCCACAGTTCCATCTTTGGTTAACCTCTTTGACACGTCAGGCTATCCCCAACCGAACCAGAGCGGTATCCTGGCCCGCAACAAGAAGGTGCCTGGCAAACTCAAAGATGAGAAGGACGGAGATGTGATTCTCGAGTTTGCAGGTCTTCGCGCCAAGGCCTATACCATCAAAGCCGAGGGTAGCGTTACCAAGAAGGCCAAGGGTGTCGGCAGACAGGTGGTTCGGGAGCATCTCACATTCGAGGACTTCGTGGATTGCCTCAAGACCAGGTCGTCGGTTCTAAGAGCAGAACAGCGCATCCAGAGCGTCGACCATGTGTTGACCACCAACAAAGTGAGGAAGATTGCCCTGGATCCCAACGACGACAAGAGGTGTGTTCTCCAATGTGGAATCCACACACTGCCGTGGGGACACTATCGCTTAGCAGAAAGCAAAACCTGCAACATATGCCCATCTTCAACAGAAGATTCATAAAACAAAAACAAAAAAAAACAAAAAAAATCATTTTGTTAGTTATTACAAAAAAAAAAAACACTGACTGTCATTACAAAAAAAACTTTGACCGTATTTTAAATAACCAGCATAATATGAATCTCTTTGGTTTCCGAAAACAAACCAACATGGAGACTGTACATCGCGCGACGACAGATCATGAATTTCTACCTTCCATGTTAACTAAACTCAACGGTCTACTGATTGTTCACCTTAACAGCATTTGGACGAAATTGGATGACGATGTGGGCAAGATGTTTTACGTCTTCAACAACAATTTACATTTTTACAAAATTCCGATCGATGGAAAACTTCAAATCACCGTGAATCCGGAAAACATAGGCGAAATCAAAATATCTACCGGCAAGAACATTTTTCGAATCAAGCACGACAAGATGCTTTCTAACATTACGTACGATGTTTCCGCAGGAGATTACCTGTACGTCGAACTCCTAGGAGATTACGACAAACTTATTCCTCTCTTCGTTGAATTACGAATCGTCTATCCTATTATAAATAACCGTTAACCAAAATGCCTAACGATATTTTCGGCAACACTAAGCGTGTAGACCACGCAGAAGAGATTCTTATGTTGGACGTCCGAATTAAAAAGTTGAGGAGCGATTTGATCGCTTTGCAGGAGACCTTAAACAAAAGTTTAGAGTCGGAGATCGCTACGCTCCAAACGCAATGTCTCGACCCTATTCTGAAAATCGATTCCGAACTGAAAACGCTCATAAAAAATTATGTCGACGTACCTTCTTACGACAACGTTCAAAATATACAGTTGAGCGTGGATAAGCTTCAAAATGATTTGGCCAAATTGCAGCAATTTCAATCGAAAAATGAAGATTTGGAAAAATTGAAACTCGAAATCGAAGAACGAACTTCGACAATCGAAAAGAATTTCTCTGAACTTCAAACCGTCGTGAAGGATATTGATGTAGAACGCTTGCATGTTGTTGTTTCCAAATTACAAGAAGAATTCGCCGGCACGTTGGAAGAAATTAAATCCAAGTTACAGACTTTGGAAGATACCATGACGAACCTACCATCGTCAGACGAACTGCAAGTCATCAGCAAAAGCGTCGCGAACATAAAAATTCAATTGGAGGCTTATCAAGATTTCGAACACATTCAAACCACCATCGCTACGCTTCAGGCGTCTCTGGAGTTGATCAACGAAGAAATTAAAAATATTCACACTGAAGCCAGTGCGTTGACGAGCATACAAGACACGTTAAGCACGGTTCAGCAGAAGATCGAATATTTAGAAAATTTGAACGTCGAAACGAATCTTGCTCATTTTCATCACGTACTGGACAACATACAGGGTGACTTGGAATCGTTACGGACGAGCGTACCTTCGAGCGAAGATTTGGAAAAATTGAAATCGGCGGTGACGGCACTATCCGATTCGAGCGACATCAAAAGTTCATTGAGCGATCTCGAGAGTAGGGTGGCCAATCTCCCCACCTCAAAAGAATTACACGCTTTGAAAAGGAGCATATCGCGTATGCTGAAACGACTAGAAACGGAAACGGCGAACGTGGAACAGATTCGAGACGAACTTACTTCGCTGGTGTCGACGCTGCCCACTTCGCAGAGCGTCGCCGACCTTCACACGCAGTTTACCGAGATGCGAAGCATCGTGAACGATCTTACCGAGAAAAGTTCGAAATTGAATCAAGTCGAAAACCTTCAGAGTATTGTCGTCAACATCAGAGATCAAGTTGGAGTGCTGGAATCCACGCAGGAATCGACGCTGACCTCTTTCGGTGCCAAATTACAAGAACTCAGCGAAAACTTCAAGCAGTTGAACGTGGAAGTGAAAATCAAACCGTCATTTTCTACAGTAACGGATACCATCGTCGAACATTTGTTGCCCGTACAAAATACACTAGGACAGCTTCACAGCAACCTCGTTAGCGTCGATACTAAATTTGCTAAACTGCATTCTCTGCAAGCCATCGAAATCAACAGCGTACCCAATCAACAGAGAATCTCCACGTTCGTCGAAGGTAACAAACTGTACATGTTACATCCTTATCATCCGTACTACAAGTTTCTCCTCGATGGCACAATTCAGATAAACGAATTTTCGTACTGGTCTCACGGCAGAAAAGCTAGCGTTCCCACCATGACCTTGATATCGAATCGTGGTGTCCAGAAAGCAGGAAACATTCCTCTGGCACGTTGGAACGAAACGCGCAACATATATGAAATACACGAAGACGAAGATCTTACCGTTTTTGACGTGAGTGCCGGCGATAAGCTGATCATTCAAAACACGAGCGAAGTGCCACCCTCTTTGAATCCCATCACGCTGGTGCTTCTCTTCAAACGTAATCTCTAAAAAATGTCTAGGCAAGCCATCGTCGAAGAATTGCATAAACCTGCACGTCGCAACTACGAACGTTTAGCTGTGGTAACCAAGGGAATCGATGACCTCTGGCAAAGTGACCTCGTGGAGATGAGTAGCGGCAATCTAAAAAATGTGCATAAATTGAACAAGGGCAACAAGTACCTCCTCACCGTCATAGACACGTTTTCGAAATTTGCATGGGCTCTACCTTTGAAAGCCAAAACGGGGACATGCGTCACGGAAGCATTCAAGACAATTTTTCGCGAAAGCGGCAGACGGCCACGGTTTTTGCAAACAGACAAGGGGAAGGAATTTTACAATGCCGTATTCCAAAAGTTTATTCAAAAACAGGACATTCGACATTATTCAACCTTCAGTCACATCAAAGCCAGCATCGTGGAAAGATTTAATCGAACCTTGAAAACACACATGTGGAAACGATTCACGCTTCGAGGAAATTACAAATGGGTCGACATACTGCCGGAACTCGTCGACACCTATAATGATGCGGTACACAGAACGATAGGCATGAAGCCAGCTGATGTTACGAAATCCGACGAGCAGCGTTTAATTTCTACAGTTTACTGTCCAAAGTACACTCCCACGACTACCAAGAAATCAAAATTCAAAATTGGAGACCAGGTGAGGATCAGCAAATTCAAACGCACCTTCGAGAAGGGATTCACAAAAAATTGGAGCACGGAACTTTTTACGGTGGTTCGAGTTTTACCCGGAAACCGACACACGTATATAATAAAAGATAGTAGCGGTGAGATTTTGAAAGGAAGATTTTACGAAGAGGAACTCTCTAAAACAAAACATCCCGACACGTACCTCATCGAGAAAGTATTGCGTAGGAAAGGCGACAAACTGTTTGTCAAATGGCTGGGGCTTCCGGAAAAGAGTTGGATCGACGCGAACAAAGTGATTCTATGAGTGCGTGGAATGTCGTGAAACGTCTACCTGATTCGGAAAGTCAAACGAGAAAAAAGAACGGCGAGTTGCTTCCCGACAGCATCCGTTGTCTAATCGTAGGCCCTTCAGGGTGTGGGAAAACAACACTGCTCGTGGACAATTTTCTCCTCGCACCGAATTGGTTAGATTGGAAGAACAGGCACCTCTACGTATTTTCGAAAAGTCTCGAACAAGCGAAATACCAGCAACTGATAAAACTGTACGATGGTCTGGACATTGCAACGTTCGCTTCGGAAATAAAACCACTCGACGATTGTCGTGAAAATTCAGTTGTTGTGTTCGACGATGTCATCCTGGAAAATCAAAATGAAATTCGCAATTTTTTCACGCAAGGTCGTCACAAAGGAATAGATTGCTTCTTCCTAGCTCAAACGTTTTCCAAAATTCCAAAACAGTTAGTACGTGACAACGCTAATTTCATATGTTTGTTTCGTCAAGATCACACCAACCTGAAGCACGCGTACGATGACTACGTAGGCGGAGACATGAACTACAATCAATTTTCGGAACGCTGCTGCTCCCACTGTTGGAACAGTGACGATTTCGGATTCGCGACGATCGACATGACGAGAAAACCTAACGAGGGAAAATACAGAAACAAAATCAACGACTTTCTAAACGTTGCAACGTTGTGAGAAACGATGAGTATAAATAACGCTATGACGAAACGAAAAATCGAAGACGAAAATCTCAAGTTGCGAAACTACCTCGCGAAACGCTTCAAAGGTTGGAAATCCGAGAATCGCGGATTCTACGAAGAGAAGAAACGTCAAGATCAACCTGTGATCGACGCCATCAGCGATCTAGGTAAAGAAATTAAAGGCGTCACGGAACAAAATAAAAATTTGATCAACGAACTCGTACCACTTGCAGCTAAAAGTTACACCGTACCCACGCCTATTTCGAGCATTCCTTCGACGCCGTTCGAACTAAGGGACGTACCGGCACGACGTCGAGCCATAGGTAGCACGCCGTCGTCTTTGGATAAGATTGAGTTAGGACCTTTGGCACGAGACTACCTGAGCACGGGAAAATTCGACAAGGATGAAGTGTTCGGATTGTATCCGAGCATGGAGAGCAACGAAGGCGGCGGTGTGGTTTGGAAGATTGGAAAATCGAAAGTTACCTTCGAAGGCAACGACATTAAAGTTAATTTAGGCGAGAAGGATAGTTGGAACAGGTATCCGGGTACGGTGGGACTGTGGGAACTCGTTGCCAAAAAGCAGCCGAAAGATTACACCGACGAAGATTACCAGAGTTACAAGGAAATTTTGATCATGACGGATGCCTTATACCAAAACAACGACGCCTCGCAGAATAGGGTCAAATCCAGCAGCGGCGAGAAGTACAGAAATCTCATCAAGCCGATATGGAACCAGGTGAAAACAGGCAGCGGCGTCAAACTCTACAACACCCTGCCCAAAGAATTCGTTTGGGTGGACGACGTGCGCAAGCTCATAGACAGGTTGTTGGTTATTGCAGGAGAGGAGACTGCAGGCAATCGTAATTTCTACAACGAGAAGGTAGGAATTGTGGACATGATCAGCACAAAACTTTCCAACTTCATCGTGAACGACGACAAGGGCATAGGTTACCTCATTAAAATTATCAACACGCTGCCTCCGAGATTCTGGAACATGGCCGAAGGAAAGGGACTCGTGAACGACATCATCAACAAGTTACCTTTCGAGATGCATTTACCCGGCTACCAGTACTGCGGACCAGGTACCAAACTCGAGAAAAGATTGAAGAGAGGAGACAGGGGTGTGAATCCGTTGGACGCCGCATGCAAAGATCACGACATCGCTTACAACACCACTCGCACCGAACTGGATGCACGTCACGAAGCAGACAGAAAGTTAGAGCACGCAGCTTTCGAAAGATTCGTCAGCAGAGACGCTTCGCTGGGAGAAAGAGTTGCAGCACTGGGCACCACCATCGCCATGAACACAAAACAAAAACTTGGGTGGGGTATATAAATAACATACAGTAAAAAAAAAAAAAAACACATCATGTCTGGTATAACCGTCTTGCCACACGAACTGTTGTGTAAAATTTTTAAACACGCAGTAAACGGAGATGTTAATAAACTTTTAATCATAGCGAGATCAACGCCGGAATTTCGCATCCCTTGTGAAATGGCTGTTAAGGATTATCTTCGGGAGATCAGTGGCATGAGGTGCGGTGATCTCGACACTCTTCTTTCGGCTGCAGGGGAAAAATTAAACGAGAGGATGGACGAACTGCACGAGGCGAGGCAGGGAAGAAGACAATACACGGATGATTGGCGTAGATCTAAACAAGAGACGGAAGATATTATCACGCACATCATCGTGTTTTCCGAAGCACGAACTTTTTTCCTCTGTCGAAAACTTGATATATAAATAACACACACACTGAAAATTTCTCTTCAATATGACGACTGAAAAAATGAGTGACTTTCAAGCATTAAAACAAATGCTAAATTTGTCAGTAGAGTATGTAAAAATTCAGGAATTAGAAGTGGACAAACCTTACACGATAACTTCCGGTTCAATTGTTTCTACCCAGTATGGTCCCAAGGCGCGTTTGTTGCTCAACGCACAATACAGTCTATTTTTACCAGATCGATACGCTAACATGTTATCCGACGAGAAGCTAGCTATTTTAATCGAGAACAAAACTCAAATCGTGTACAAGGGTACAAAGGAACTTCTTGGTAAGAAAACAAAGCACGTAATAGAATTTGTGTAACGGCTCTGCGCGGAGTATATTCTTGAAAAAAAAAATTACACGGAACAAAAAAATCTCAGAACATTTATATATAAATAACATACCGAAAAAAATTACACAAAACAAAAAAAATCTCAAAACATATATATAAATAACATACCGTGAAGATAACATATAGAGCATCAACATGAAGCCCAAAGGTGTCGTGTACCAGATACCATACTCCAATCTGAAAAATCTAGGTACCCTCGATGGTTTACTCACCAAAAAACAACGCGAGAAGAAACGTTCTTGCTTGATGAAAGGACACGGAATGAAATTACTTCTCAGCACACCTCAATTGAGACGCTTGCAGCGTTCGCGGAAACAGCAAAAAATCGGAGGTTTCATATTCAGCATCCCAGCCATCCTGGCAGCATTGGGGGCTGTTGGAAGTTTGGCCGGCGGAAGTGCCGCCATCGCGAAAACCGTCATCGACTCGAAGAAGAACAAAGCCGAGTTGGAAGAACAGAAACGTCACAACCTGGCTATGGAGAAGAAGGGGAAAGGTATAACCAAAAAACAAAAAAGCAACCTCGATGCTTTGAAGAAATATAAAAAAAAGAAGAAGCCCTGTCCAACTTCGATATTGAATCTCTGATCGAACTGTTGGGAATAAAAAACTTCAGGGGTGTTTTCATGTCCGATTCTCTACCCTCTGCTGTGAAGAAAAAGGAGTATGGCGTGGTCAACCTGGACAGTTACAAAAATCCTGGTACACATTGGATATGCTACCTCAAAATTGACGATAACAATGCATTTGTTTTCGATTCGTTCGGTGGCACACCACCTGCCAGGTTGGTGAAGTATCTCAGTGTTGCCAACCTCTACTACAATGACAAACGCATCCAGGGTTTCACCGATGTTAACTGCGGCCACCTATGCCTTTCTGTTCTCGCATACATGTCTAAAATAAATAACCCGTCGGTGGAACATTTTCAGAAAGCATTGTGGAATCTTAAATACGATGGGCGTGTTCCATCTCACGAGCGAATCTTCAATCTTGAAACTCACGCTGCACGACGACATCGTCTATCCTAAATCCGTGGCTCTGCGTGCATTCTACAGCATGTACCTCATACCTAACGTCACGCAGCACAACAACAAAATTAGCGTCGGAAGCGAGCACATTGTCGTCACGCCAGGTCAATACAATCTTTCCACTTTGCAAGCTCAGTTACCCAAAGGCACGTACCTTTCTCAAAATTCGGTCACGCACAGAGTGGAAATCGTATCGGCAACGGAGACCGTGGACCTGGGCACCATAGGAGAACTTCTAGGTTTCGAGAACAACACCAAACTCGAAGCTGGCATCAAGCATACGGCAGTCAATATTCCTAAATTTCTAGCCATAGAAACTCTGAACGTTCACTGCAACGTGGCGGAAGGCATGATCACGAAATCCTCGGACGGGGAGCTGCTGGGAAGTCACAAGCAGACAGGAATCATAGCTACGTTCAAACCCAGTTCCGAATTCATGGAACCGATCATCTACACACCCTCTTCGCCGATCTATTTTCCAGTATGCCGCAACCGCATAGACGACATAGAGTTGGTGGTGACAAACGAGAAAGGAGACGTGGTGGATTTCGCAGGTGCCACTACGACGGCCATCGTGGAGATCAACGTATAATAAATAACACACATAGTGAAAATGGAGCAAATCGAAAGTTACGAATTGCAATCTTTCCCTCCCAACCGTCGCACGTTCGCCAATCTCAACGAAGCAAACAGGGAGATCGAATACGACGTGGACGTAGGCGATGGGTTCGTTCATCCTCACAGAGCGGACCTCTACCTTCAATTCGACGTGGTGAAGAAGGAAAACGGAGATGCGTTTCCGCCCAATGCAAATTTGATACTCGTGGACAACTTCGTGCCTCACCTGTTCTCGCAGGTGGAGGTGAGGAAACACAACACCGTCATAGACAGAATAGATTATCCAGGCATCACGTCGACGGCAGTGGGAACATTGAAATTATCCAAAACAGACGCAGCATACTACCAGGCGGGAGGATTCGAAGCGGGGACCAAAATATCGACTAAAAGTCACACGGTGCTTTTTCCCATGCGTCTGCTGCCGGGATTCTTCTCGGACTACAAGGAGATCATGTGGAAGGGAGGATTGCGCGTCACGTTTCGAAGAGCGGCCAACGACAACGACGCACTGATGCGATACACCAACTTGAACGCCGACGGCACGCCGATAGCCAACACATTACCTGAAGCGGCCAAGTGCGTCATCCGGAGCATGGAATTGAGAATGCCGATCGTAGAATATGAAACAAATTACGCCTTCAAGTACAAAGCGGAGATCTTGAAGAGTCCGCAGGTACCGATTCACTTTCACGGTTACCAGTGCGTGCAGAAGATGGCGTCGGGAAGTCACATGGAATTCGACGTGACGACGCAGTTCAACAACATACAGTTCGACATGCCAGATTTCGTCGTCGTGCTCTTTCAGACCGGGCGCGATAACAACCAGGAAAAAAATTCCAGCATGTTCGACGACTGCAAGATCAAGAATGTTTATCTGAAGAATGGCAGAAACGAAGTGTTCCCGCGCGAGAATTACAACCTCGACATGACCAAAGACGATTACCTCAAACTTTACGAAGCTTACACCTCTTTCAAACGCGTGACCGAGGGAAGCATGGACATGTACTACACGCCCAGCGAATTCAAAACCCGCAGACCCATGTTCGTCATCAATACCACGAAGAGGAAGCAGGTGGTGGTCAACGATCGAACCAACATCAAGGTCGTCTGCGAGTTCCACGACGCGCTGCCCGAGGACACCGTATGCAGCGTTATCCTGATTGCAGAGAAGTCCTTCGTCCACGACGTGAAGAACGAGAGGGTCACAGAGCAGTTTTAACAAGTTTTTTACATTTTTTTCTTGCACAATAAGAAATTTTTGTACTAGCACAATCAGTTTCAATGGCACAATACGAAAATTTCACTAGTTCAGATCAGTTACAAATGTCTATTTCATTAGTTATCAGTTACAATATCTTTTTTGCACTATAGCACGAAAGACAATCAGAAAATTTGCACAAAAAAAATTTGTTGTTGTTTTTTTTTTTTTTTACACGAGAAAATTAACAATAAAATTCTTTTTTATCGTTTCAGATGCTGTCGAAACATCAAAAACACATACACACACACTAGAAAAAAAGCATGCAACTTTATTTGTAACACACACACATACATTATCCATCTTCATCAAAAAAATATTATAATAAACATAATTATTTTTATCTATATCTCACAATAAAACTCTATATCCAAAAATATTACAACATCAAAATAACACTAGAGTCGTTAGTACACGTTGCATGCATTACGGAGGTCCTCTGTAGGGTTTCATGGAAGTTTGGGGGGAAAAAAAAAAAAACACGTGAAACCCTACAGAGGTGCGACTA